>NW_027620606.1:0-19393 GCF_964198595.1 Lampetra fluviatilis | reverse complement strand
TGCCGGGGTTCGAGTCGTCCGGCTTCGTCTCCCCCAGCATCTTCCGTGCAGTCTTCACCGCGTTGGCCCCCTGCCACACCTGGAGCGCACACAGACACAGGTAGAGCTCCCCCAGGTAGCCTCCGGCAGGGCTGTAGGGGCAAGTGCCGCAAGCTAGCGAGGAGCAGCAGCAGTGTCTATGTACTACACACACCACACACAGACACAGGTAAAGCTCCCCCAGGTAGCCTCCGGCAGGGCTGTAGGGGCAAGTGCCGCAAGCTAGCGAGGAGCAGCAGCAGTGTCTATGTACTACACACACCACACACACCGACAAAGCTGCCCCAGGTAGCCTCCAGCAGGGCTGTAGGGGCAAGTGCTGTTAGTAGTAGCAGCACCTATGAAGGCTACTGGCACACAGAGGGGGTGGCTACCAGCACCACGCCGGCGGCCGCCTTTGTCTCTCCCCCAGTGCTAACGATGTTCACTACCACCACCACACTTATTTGAGGCAGTGGACCTAGGGGAGAGACCCCAACATGGCCACCCTCACCTTGACGAAGGGACCCCGTGGGGTGGAGCGACCCCTGCTGGGAATGGAGTGGCACTGCAGTGAGTGGGTGGGCGAGTGGGGGCGAGTGGGTGGGCGAGTGGGTGGGCGAGTGGGTGGGCGAGTGGGTGGGCGAAGTGGGTGGGCGAGTGGGTGGGCGAGTGGGTGGGCGAGTGGGTGGGCGAGTGGGTGGGCGAGTGGGTGGGCGAGTGGGTGGGCGAGTGGGTGGGCGAGTGGGTGGGCGAGTGGGTGGGCGAGTGGGTGGGCGAGTGGGTGGGCGAGTGGGTGGGCGAGTGGGTGGGCGAGTGGGTGGGCGAGTGGGTGGGCGAGTGGGTGGGCGAGTGGGTGGGCGAGTGGGTGGGCGAGTGCGTGGGTGGGCGAGGTGGGTGGGCGAGTGGGTGGGCGAGTGGGTGGGCGAGTGGGTGGGCGAGTGGGGTGGGCGAGTGGGTGGGCGAGTGGTGGGCGAGTGGGTGGGCGAGTGGGTGGCGAGTGGGTGGGCGAGTGGGTGGGCGAGTGGGTGGGCGAGTGGGTGGGCGAGTGGGTGGGCGAGTGGGTGGGCGAGTGGGTGGGCGAGTGGGTGGGCGAGTGGGTGGGCGAGTGGGTGGGCGAGTGGGTGGGCGAGTGGGTGGGCGAGTGGGTGGGCGAGTGGGTGGGCGAGTGGGTGGGCGAGTGGGTGGGCGAGTGGGTGGGCGAGTGGGTGGGCGAGTGGGTGGGCGAGTGGGTGGGCGAGTGGGTGGGCGAGTGGGTGGGGCGAGTGGGTGGGCGAGTGGGTGGGCGAGTGGGTGGGCGAGTGGGTGGGCGAGTGGGTGGGCGAGTGGGTGGGCGAGTGGGTGGGCGAGTGGGTGGGCGAGTGGGTGGGCGAGTGGGTGGGCGAGTGGTGCGTGGGCGAGTGGATGGAATGGGCGAGTGAATGGATGGGCGAGTGAGTGGATGGATGGGCGAGTGAGTGGATGGATGGGCGAGTGAGTGGATGGATGGGCGAGTGAGTGGATGGGCGAGTGAGTGGATGGGCGAGTGAGTGGATGGGCGAGTGAGTGGATGGGCGAGTGAGTGGATGGGCGAGTGAGTGGATGGGCGAGTGAGTGGATGGGCGAGTGAGTGGATGGGCGAGTGAGTGGATGGGCGAGTGAGTGGATGGGCGAGTGAGTGGATGGGCGAGTGAGTGGGTGGGCGAGTGAGTGGGTGGGTGAGTGAGTGGGTGGATGGGTGGGTGAGTGAGTGGATGAGTGGGTGAGTGAGCGAGTGAGTGAGTGGATGGGTGAGTGAGTGGATGGGTGAGTGAGTGGATGGGTGAGTGAGTGGATGGGTGAGTGGGCGAGTGAGTGAGTGGATGGGTGAGTGAGTGGATGGATGGGTGAGTGAGTGGATGGGTGAGTGGGCGAGTGAGTGAGTGGATGGGCGAGTGAGTGGATGGGTGAGTGGGCGAGTGAGTGAGTGGATGGGTGAGTGAGTGGATGGATGGGTGAGTGAGTGGATGGGTGAGTGGGCGAGTGAGTGAGTGGATGGGCGAGTGAGTGGGTGGGCGAGTGAGTGGATGGGTGAGTGGGTGGATGGGCGAGTGAGTGGATGGGCGAGTGAGTGGACGGGCGAGTGAGTGGACGGGCGAGTGAGTGGATGGGCGAGTGAGTGGATGGGCGAGTGAGTGGACGGGCGAGTGAGTGGACGGGCGAGTGAGTGGATGGGCGAGTGAGTGGATGGGCGAGTGAGTGGATGGGCGAGTGAGTGGATGGGCGAGTGAGTGGACGGGCGAGTGAGTGGACGGGCGAGTGAGTGGATGGGCGAGTGAGTGGATGGGCGAGTGAGTGGACGGGCGAGTGAGTGGACGGGCGAGTGAGTGGATGGGCGAGTGAGTGGATGGGCGAGTGAGTGGACGGGCGAGTGAGTGGACGGGCGAGTGAGTGGACGGGCGAGTGAGTGGATGGGCGAGTGAGTGGATGGGCGAGTGAGTGGATGGGCGAGTGAGTGGACGGGCGAGTGAGTGGACGGGCGAGTGAGTGGATGGGCGAGTGAGTGGTATGGGCGAGTGAGTGGACGGGCGAGTGAGTGGACGGGCGAGTGAGTGGACGGGCGAGTGAGTGGATGGGCGAGTGAGTGGATGGGCGAGTGAGTGGACGGGCGAGTGAGTGGACGGGCGAGTGAGTGGACGGGCGAGTGAGTGGACGGGCGAGTGAGTGGACGGGCGAGTGAGTGGATGGGTGAGTGAGTGGACGGGCGAGTGAGTGGATGGGTGAGTGAGTGGATGGGTGAGTGAGTGGACGGGCGAGTGAGTGGACGGGCGAGTGAGTGGATGGGTGAGTGAGTGGATGGGCGAGTGAGTGGATGGATGGGTGAGTGGGTGGGTGAGTGGGCGAGTGAGTGGATGGGCGAGTGAGTGGATGGGCGAGTGAGTGGATGGGCGAGTGAGTGGATGGGCGAGTGAGTGGATGGGCGAGTGAGTGGATGGATGGGTGAGTGGGTGGGTGAGTGGGCGAGTGAGTGGATGGGTGAGTGAGTGGATGGGCGAGTGAGTGGATGGATGGGTGAGTGGGTGGGTGAGTGGGCGAGTGAGTGGATGGGTGAGTGAGTGGATGGGCGAGTGAGTGGATGGGCGAGTGAGTGGATGGGTGAGTGAGTGGGTGGGCGAGTGAGTGGATGGGCGAGTGAGTGGATGGGCGAGTGAGTGGACGGGCGAGTGAGTGGACGGGCGAGTGAGTGGATGGGCGAGTGAGTGGACGGGCGAGTGAGTGGGCGGGCGAGTGAGTGGATGGGCGAGTGAGTGGATGGGCGAGTGAGTGGATGGCGAGTGAGTGGATGGGCGAGTGAGTGGATGGGCGAGTGAGTGGATGGGCGAGTGAGTGGATGGGCGAGTGAGTGGACGGGCGAGTGAGTGGGCGGGCGAGTGAGTGGATGGGCGAGTGAGTGGGCGGGCGAGTGAGTGGACGGGCGAGTGAGTGGACGGGCGAGTGAGTGGGCGGGCGAGTGAGTGGGCGGGCGAGTGAGTGGACGGGCGAGTGAGTGGATGGGTGAGTGAGTGGGCGGGCGAGTGAGTGGACGGGCGAGTGAGTGGATGGGTGAGTGAGTGGGCGGGCGAGTGAGTGGATGGGCGAGTGAGTGGGCGGGCGAGTGAGTGGGCGGGCGAGTGAGTGGATGGGCGAGTGAGTGGGCGGGCGAGTGAGTGGATGGGCGAGTGAGTGGGCGGGCGAGTGAGTGGGCGGGCGAGTGAGTGGATGGGCGAGTGAGTGGGCGGGCGAGTGAGTGGGCGGGCGAGTGAGTGGGCGGGCGAGTGAGTGGGCGGGCGAGTGAGTGGATGGGTGAGTGAGTGGGCGGGCGAGTGAGTGGGCGGCGAGTGAGTGGATGGGTGAGTGAGTGGATGGGTGAGTGAGTGGGCGGGCGAGTGAGTGGGCGGGCGAGTGAGTGGATGGGCGAGTGAGTGGGCGGGCGAGTGAGTGGGCGGGCGAGTGAGTGGATGGGTGAGTGAGTGGGCGGGCGAGTGAGTGGGCGGCGCGAGTGAGTGGATGGGCGAGTGAGTGGGCGGGCGAGTGAGTGGGCGGGCGAGTGAGTGGATGGGCGATGTGAGTGGGCGGGCGAGTGAGTGGGCGGGCGAGTGAGTGGATGGGTGAGTGAGTGGGCGGGCGAGTGAGTGGGCGGGCGAGTGAGTGGACGGGCGAGTGAGTGGATGGGTGAGTGAGTGGATGGGTGAGTGAGTGGGCGGGCGAGTGAGTGGGTGGGCGAGTGAGTGGGTGGGTGAGTGAGTGGGCGGGCGAGTGAGTGGATGGGTGAGTGAGTGGGCGGGCGAGTGAGTGGGCGGGCGAGTGAGTGGATGGGCGAGTGAGTGGGCGGGCGAGTGAGTGGGGCGGGCGAGTGAGTGGATGGGTGAGTGAGTGGATGGGCGAGTGAGTGGGCGGGCGAGTGAGTGGGCGGGCGAGTGAGTGGATGGGTGAGTGAGTGGATGGGCGAGTGAGTGGACGGGCGAGTGAGTGGATGGGTGAGTGAGTGGGCGGGCGAGTGAGTGGATGGGCGAGTGAGTGGATGGGCGAGTGAGTGGGCGGGCGAGTGAGTGGATGGGCGAGTGAGTGGATGGGCGAGTGAGTGGATGGGCGAGTGAGTGGACGGGCGAGTGAGTGGATGGGCGAGTGAGTGGATGGGCGAGTGAGTGGGTGGGCGAGTGAGTGGACGGGCGAGTGAGTGGGCGGGGCGAGTGAGTGGGTGGGCGAGTGAGTGGACGGGCGAGTGAGTGGGCGGGCGAGTGAGTGGGTGGGCGAGTGAGTGGGCGGGCGAGTGAGTGGGTGGGCGAGTGAGTGGGCGGGCGAGTGAGTGGACGGGCGAGTGAGTGGACGGGCGAAGTGAGTGGACGGGCGAGTGAGTGGATGGGCGAGTGAGTGGACGGGCGAGTGAGTGGGTGGGCGAGTGAGTGGGTGGGCGAGTGAGTGGACGGGCGAGTGAGTGGATGGGCGAGTGAGTGGGTGGGCGAGTGAGTGGGCGGGCGAGTGAGTGGACGGGCGAGTGAGTGGACGGGCGAGTGAGTGGACGGGCGAGTGAGTGGACGGGCGAGTGAGTGGGTGGGCGAGTGAGTGGGTGGGCGAGTGAGTGGACGGGCGAGTGAGTGGGTGGGCGAGTGAGTGGGTGGGCGAGTGAGTGGGTGGGCGAGTGAGTGGACGGGCGAGTGAGTGGACGGGCGAGTGAGTGGATGGGCGAGTGAGTGGGTGGGCGAGTGAGTGGGTGGGCGAGTGAGTGGGTGGGCGAGTGAGTGGGTGGGCGAGTGAGTGGATGGGCGAGTGAGTGGACGGGCGAGTGAGTGGACGGGCGAGTGAGTGGGTGGGCGAGTGAGTGGGTGGGCGAGTGAGTGGACGGGCGAGTGAGTGGGTGGGCGAGTGAGTGGGTGGGCGAGTGAGTGGGTGGGCGAGTGAGTGGGCGGGCGAGTGAGTGGACGGGCGAGTGAGTGGATGGGCGAGTGAGTGGGTGGGCGAGTGAGTGGGTGGGCGAGTGAGTGGGTGGGCGAGTGAGTGGGTGGGCGAGTGAGTGGATGGGCGAGTGAGTGGATGGGCGAGTGAGTGGACGGGCGAGTGAGTGGACGGGCGAGTGAGTGGATGGGCGAGTGAGTGGATGGGCGAGTGAGTGGATGGGCGAGTGAGTGGATGGGTGAGTGAGTGGATGGGTGAGTGAGTGGATGAGTGGGTGAGTGAGTGGGCGAGTGAGTGGATGGATGGGTGAGTGGATGGGTGAGTGGGCGAGTGAGTGAGTGGATGGGTGAGTGAGTGGATGGGCGAGTGAGTGGATGGGCGAGTGAGTGGATGGGTGAGTGAGTGGATGGGCGAGTGAGTGAGTGGATGAGTGGGTGAGTGAGTGGGTGGGTGAGTGGGCGAGTGAGTGAGTGGATGGGTGAGTGAGTGGATGGATGGGTGAGTGAGCGAGCGAGTGAGTGGATGGGTGAGTGAGTGGATGGGCGAGTGAGTGGATGGATGGGTGAGTGGATGGGTGAGTGGGCGAGTGAGTGAGTGGATGGGTGAGTGAGTGGATGGATGGGTGAGCGAGTGGATGGGTGAGTGGGCGAAGTGAGTGAGTGGATGGGTGAGTGAGTGGATGGGCGAGTGAGTGGATGGGCGAGTGAGTGGATGGATGGGTGAATGAGTGGGTGGGTGAGTGGGCGAGTGAGTGAGTGGATGGGCGAGTGAGTGGATGGGCGAGTGAGTGGATGGGCGAGTGAGTGGATGGATGGGTGAGTGAGTGGATGGGTGAGTGAGTGGATGGGCGAGTGAGTGGATGGACGAGTGAGTGGATGGACGAGTGAGTGGATGGACGAGTGAGTGGATGGACGAGTGAGTGGATGGGCGAGTGAGTTGGTAGGTGGGCGAGTGGGTGGATGAGTGGGTGGGTGAGTGGGCGAGTGAGTGAGTGGATGGGTGAGTGAGTGAGTGGATGGGCGAGTGAGTGGATGGGTGAGTGAGTGGATGGGTGAGTGAGTGGATGGGTGAGTGAGTGAGTGGATGGGTGAGTGGGTGAGTGGATGGATGAGTGGATGGATGAGTGGATGGACGAGTGGGTGAGTGAGTGGATGGATGAGTGGTTGAGTGAGTGGATGGGTGAGTGAGTGGATGGATGAGTGGGTAAGCGGGTGAGCGAGTGAGCGAGCGGGTGAGTGGGTGAGTGAGTGGATGGGCGAGTGAGTGGGCGAGTGAGTGAGCGAAGTGGGTGGATGGATGAGTGGGTGAGTGGGTGAGTGAGCCGGTGAGCATGCGGGTGAGTGGGTGAGTGAGTGAGTGGATGGGCGAGTGAGTGAGTGGATGGGCGAGTGAGTGAGTGGGCAAGTGAGTGAATGGGTGGATGAGTGAATGGGTGGATGAGTGGGTGGATGGATGAGCGGGTGAGCGTGCGGGCGAGCGACTCACCATGGCCACGACAGGCCCAGAGTGCATGTATTCCACAAGGCCCGGGTAGAAGGGGCGGTCCTTCAGGTCAATGTAGTGCTGCTGAAGCAGCTCACGTGACGCCTGTCAACAACAACAACCATCAACAACAACAGACACCACCACCAACCACCGCCACCACCAGGGGATCGATCCCAGACCCTGACGATGCCTGCCGCTGCTGTATATGTGGAGTCTGTGTGTGTCTCTCTCCCAGTGGATAAGTTGACTACCTCGCCTGGTCTACAGGAGGTCGTGGGTTCGATCCCAGACCCTGGGAGATGTTGACTACCTCGCCTGGTCTACAGGAGGTCGTGGGTTCAATCTCGGACCCTGATGAGATGTTGACTACCTCGCCTGGTATACAGGAGGTCTTCGTGGGTTCGATCCCGTGACACTGACGAAACCTGCTGCTGTATATGTGGTGGAGTCTGTGTGTGTGTGTCTCTATCCCAGTGTAGATTTTTGACTACCTTGTGTGGTCTACAAGTGGTCTCATAGATCTGTGGGTCTCTGTAAGTGTGGATGAGTGAGTCTCTGAGCGAGTGAGTCTCTGAGTGAGTCTGAGTGAGTCTCTGAGCGAGCGAGTCTGAGCAAGCGAGCGAGTCTGTGAGCGAGCAAGTCTCTGAGTGAGCGAGTCTCCGAGTGAGTGAGCGAGTCTCCGAGTGAGTGAGCGAGTCTCCGAGTGAGTGAGCGAGTCTCCGAGTGAGTGAGCGAGTCTCCGAGTGAGTGAGTCTCCGAGTGAGTGAGTCTCCGAGTGAGTGAGTCTCCGAGTGAGTGAGTCTCCGAGTGAGTGAGTCTCCGAGTGAGTGAGTCTCCGAGTGAGTGAGTCTCCGAGTGAGTGAGTCTCCGAGTGAGTGAGTCTCCGAGTGAGTGAGTCTCCGAGTGAGTGAGTCTGTGAGCGAGCGAGTCTCTGAGTGAGCGAGTCTCTGAGTGAGCGAGTCTCCGAGTGAGCGAGTCTCCGAGTGAGTGAGTCTCCGAGTGAGTGAGTCTCCGAGTGAGTGAGTGAGTCTGTGAGCGAGCGAGTCTGAGTGAGCGAGTCTCTGAGTGAGCGAGTCTCTGAGTGAGCCTCTGAGCGAGCGAGTCTGAGCAAGCGAGCGAGTCTCTGAGTGAGCGAGTCTCCGAGTGAGTGAGTGAGTCTCCGAGTGAGTGAGTCTCCGAGTGAGTGAGTCTCCGAGTGAGTGAGTCTCCGAGTGAGTGAGTCTCCGAGTGAGTGAGTCTCCGAGTGAGTGAGTCTGTGAGCGAGCGAGTCTCTGAGTGAGCGAGTCTCTGAGTGAGCGAGTCTCCGAGTGAGTGAGTCTCCGAGTGAGTGAGTCTCCGAGTGAGTGAGTCTGTGAGCGAGCGAGTCTGAGTGAGCGAGTCTCTGAGTGAGCGAGTCTCTGAGTGAGTCTCTGAGCGAGCGAGTCTGAGCAAGCGAGCGAGTCTCTGAGTGAGCGAGTCTCCGAGTGAGTGAGTCTCCGAGTGAGTGAGTCTCCGAGTGAGTGAGTCTGTGAGCGAGCGAGTCTGTGAGCGAGCGAGTCTGTGAGCGAGCGAGTCTCCGAGCGAGCGAGCCTCCGAGCGAGCGAGTCTCCGAGTGAGTGAGTCTCCGAGTGAGTGAGTCTGTGAGCGAGCGAGTCTGAGTGAGCGAGTCTCTGAGTGAGCGAGTCTCTGAGTGAGTCTCTGAGCGAGCGAGTCTGAGCAAGCGAGCGAGTCTGTGAGCGAGCGAGTCTGTGAGTGAGTGAGTCTCCGAGTGAGTGAGTCTCCGAGTGAGTGAGTCTGTGAGCGAGCGAGTCCCCGAGCGAGCGAGCCCCCGAGCGAGCGAGCCCCCGAGCGAGCGAGCCTCCGAGCGAGCGAGCCTCCGAGCGAGCGAGCCTCCGAGCGAGCGAGCCTCCGAGCGAGTCTCCGAGCGAGCGAGCCTCCGAGCGAGCGAGCCTCCGAGCGAGCGAGCCTCCGAGCGAGCGAGCCTCCGAGCGAGCGAGCCTCCGAGCGAGCGAGCCTCCGAGCGAGCGAGCCTCCGAGCGAGCGAGCCTCCGAGCGAGTCTCTGAGTGAGTCTCCGAGCGAGCGAGTCTCTGAGTGAGTCTCTGAGCGAGTGAGCGAGTCTCTGAGCGAGTCTCTGAGCGAGTCTCTGAGCGAGTCTCTGAGTGAGTCTCTGAGTGAGTCTCTGAGTGAGTCTCTGAGTGAGTCTCTGAGCGAGCGAGTCTCTGAGCGAGCGAGTCTCTGAGCGAGCGAGTCTCTGAGCGAGTCTCTGAGTGAGCGAGTCTCTGAGCGAGTGAGCGAGTCTGAGTGAGCGAGTCTCTGAGTGAGTGAGTCTGAGCGAGCGAGCGAGTCTGTGAGCGAGCGAGCGAGAGAGCCTCACGTGGATCATCTTGAGTGCCACGAGGTGGAAGCCCTTCTTCTCGAAGCGCCCAACAATCTCGCCCACCAGTCCCCTCTGGACTCCATCGGGTTTCACCGCCAAGAAAGTTCGCTCCATCTCTCTACAGCGTCACACAGCACACACAGCGTCACACACACAGCGTCACACACACAGCGTCACACACACAGCGTCACACACACAGCGTCATACCCACTGCCGACATCACAACACGGTGAGACGACACAGAGTCACACCGACATCACAACACAATGGGACTACACACACACACAGCGTCACACACACTGCTGACATCACAACACAACGGGACTACACACACACACAGCGTCACACACACTGCTGACATCACAACACAACGGGACTACACACACACACAGCGTCACACACACTGCAGACATCACAACACAACGGGACTACACACACACAGCGTCACACCGACATCACAACACAATGGGACTACACACACAGCGTCACACACACTGCTGACATCACAACACAACGGGACTACACACACAGCGTCACACACACTGCTGACATCACAACACAATGGGACTACACACACAGCGTCACACACACTGCTGACATCACAACACAATGGGACTACACACACACAGCGTCACACACACTGCTGACATCACAACACAACGGGACTACACACACAGCGTCACACACACTGCTGACATCACAACACAATGTGACTACACACACAGCGTCACACCGACATCACAATGGGACTATACACACACACAGCGTCACACACACTGCTGACATCACAACACAATGGGACTACACACACACAGCGTCACACACACTGCTGACATCACAACACAATGGGACTACACACACAGCGTCACACACACTGCTGACATCACAACACAATGGGACTACACACACAGCGTCACACACACTGCTGACATCACAACACAATGTGACTACACACACAGCGTCACACCGACATCACAATGGGACTATACACACACACAGCGTCACACACACTGCTGACATCACAACACAATGTGACTACACACACAGCGTCACACCGACATCACAATGGGACTATACACACACACAGCGTCACACACACTGCTGACATCACAACACAATGTGACTACACACACAGCGTCACACCGACATCACAATGGGACTATACACACACACAGCGTCACACACACACTGCTGACATCACAACACAATGTGACTACACACACAGCGTCACACCGACATCACAATGGGGACTATACACACACACAGCGTCACACACACTGCTGACATCACAACACAATGTGACTACACACACAGCGTCACACCGACATCACAATGGGACTATACACACACACAGCGTCACACACACTGCTGACATCACAACACAATGTGACTACACACACAGCGTCACACCGACATCACAATGGGACTATACACACACACAGCGTCACACACACTGCTGACATCACAACACAATGTGACTACACACACAGCGTCACACCGACATCACAATGGGACTATACACACACACAGCGTCACACACACTGCTGACATCACAACACAATGTGACTACACACACAGCGTCACACCGACATCACAATGGGACTATACACAACACACAGCGTCACACACACTGCTGACATCACAACACAATGTGACTACACACACAGCGTCACACCGACATCACAATGGGACTATACACACACACAGCGTCACACACACTGCTGACATCACAACACAATGTGACTACACACACAGCGTCACACCGACATCACAATGGGACTATACACACACACAGCGTCAACACACACTGCTGACATCACAACACAATGTGACTACACACACAGCGTCACACCGACATCACAATGGGACTATACACACACACACAGCGTCACACACACTGCTGACATCACAACACAATGTGACTACACACACAGCGTCACACCGACATCACAATGGGACTATACACACACACAGCGTCACACACACTGCTGACATCACAACACAATGTGACTACACACACAGCGTCACACCGACATCACAATGGGACTATACACACACACAGCGTCACACACACTGCTGACATCACAACACAATGTGACTACACACACAGCGTCACACCGACATCACAATGGGACTATACACACACACAGCGTCACACACACTGCTGACATCACAACACAATGTGACTACACACACAGCGTCACACCAACATCACAATGGGACTATACACACACACAGCGTCACACACACTGCTGACATCACAACACAATGTGACTACACACACAGCGTCACACCGACATCACAATGGGACTATACACACACACAGCGTCACACACACTGCTGACATCACAACACAATGTGACTACACACACAGCGTCACACCGACATCACAATGGGACTATACACACACACAGCGTCACACACACTGCTGACATCACAACACAATGTGACTACACACACAGCGTCACACCGACATCACAATGGGACTATACACACACACAGCGTCACACACACTGCTGACATCACAACACAATGTGACTACACACACAGCGTCACACCGACATCACAATGGGACTATACACACACACAGCGTCACACACACTGCTGACATCACAACACAATGTGACTACACACACAGCGTCACACCGACATCACAATGGGACTATACACACACACAGCGTCACACACACTGCTGACATCACAACACAATGTGACTACACACACAGCGTCACACCGACATCACAATGGGACTATACACACACACAGCGTCACACACACTGCTGACATCACAACACAATGTGACTACACACACAGCGTCACACCGACATCACAATGGGACTATACACACACACAGCGTCACACACACTGCTGACATCACAACACAATGTGACTACACACACAGCGTCACACCGACATCACAATGGGACTATACACACACACAGCGTCACACACACTGCTGACATCACAACGTGACTACACACACAGCGTCACACCGACATCACAATGGGACTATACACACACACAGCGTCACACACACTGCTGACATCACAACACAATGTGACTACACACACAGCGTCACACCGACATCACAATGGGACTATACACACACACAGCGTCACACACACTGCTGACATCACAACACAATGTGACTACACACACAGCGTCACACCGACATCACAATGGGACTATACACACACACAGCGTCACACACACTGCTGACATCACAACACAATGTGACTACACACACAGCGTCACACCGACATCACAATGGGACTATACACACACACAGCGTCACACACACTGCTGACATCACAACACAATGTGACTACACACACAGCGTCACACCGACATCACAATGGGACTATACACACACACAGCGTCACACACACTGCTGACATCACAACACAATGTGACTACACACACAGCGTCACACCGACATCACAATGGGACTATACACACACACAGCGTCACACACACTGCTGACATCACAACACAATGGGACTACACACACAGCGTCACACCGACATCACAATGGGACTATACACACACACAGCGTCACACACACTGCTGACATCACAACACAATGTGACTACACACACAGCGTCACACCGACATCACAATGGGACTATACACACACACAGCGTCACACACACTGCTGACATCACAACACAATGGGACTACACACACACACAGCGTCACACACACTGCTGACATCACAACACAATGGGACTACACACACACACAGCTGACATCACAATGGAACTATACACACACACGATGCAATAATGTAACTGAAGTGTTATGCTACAGAACCCACCCACACGGCCACCGTGAACCCACCCACCATTAGCCCGCCCACCCACGCATTAGCCCCACCAACCACAATTAGCCCACCCACCCACACGGCCACCGTGCACCCCACCCACCATTAGCCCGCCCACCCACCCACCATTAGCCCACCCACCCTTAACCCACCCACCCACCATTAGCCCACCCCACCCACCATTAGCCCACCCACCCACCATTAGCCCACCCACCCACCATTAGCCCACCCACCCACCATTAGCCCACCCACCCACCATTAGCCCACCCACCCACCATTAGCCACCCACCCACCATTAGCCCACCCACCCACCATTAGCCCACCCACCCACCATTACCCCACCCACCCCACCATTAACCCACCCACCCACCCACCATTACCCCACCCACCCACCCACCATTAGCCCACCCACCCACCCACCATTAGCCCACCCACCCACCATTAGCCCACCCACCCACCATTAGCCCACCCACCCACCATTAGCCCACCCACCCACCATAGCCCACCCCATTCCACCCCCCATTACCCACCCACCCACCATTAGCCCCACCCACCCACCATTAGCCCACCCACCCACCATTAGCCCACCCACCCACCATTAGCCCACCCACCCACCATTAGCCCACCCACCCACCATTAGCCCACCCACCCACCATTACCCCACCCACCCACCATTACCCCACCCACCCACCATTAGACCCACCCACCCACCATTAGCCCACCCACCCACCATTAGCCCACCCACCCACCATTAGCCCACCCACCCACCATTAGCCCACCCACCCACCATTAGCCCACCCACCCACCATTAGCCCACCCACCCACCATTAGCCCACCCACCCACCATTAGCCACCCACCCACCATTAGCCCACCCACCCACCATTAGCCCACCCACCCACCATTACCCCACCCACCCACCATTAACCCACCCACCCACACGGCCACCGTGCACCCACCCACAGTCAGAACGAAGAGTTAAATGTGGATTGGGGGGCGAGTGGAGCCGAGAGCTCGTCAGCGAGAAGGTTCCTAAGCCAATTAGCGGAGCGTTCGGACGGAAGGTCACGGATTACCACCACCGCCACCACCGCCACACGAAAGGTCACGGATAATAAATAGAATGACAACCACCACAACCACCAACACCACCACCACGGCACGAAAGGTCACGGATAATAAATAGAATGACAACCACCACAACCACCACAACCACCAACACCACCACGGCACGAAAGGTCACGGATAATAAATAGAATGACAACCACCACAACCACCAGCACCACCAACACCACCACACGAAAGGTCACGGATAATAAATAGAATGACAACCACCACAACCACCAACACCACCACCACGGCACGAAAGGTCACGGATAATAAATAGAACGACAACCACCACAACCACCAACACCACCACCAACACGGCACGAAAGGTCACGGATAATAAATAGAATGACAACCACCACAACCACCAACACCACCAACACGGCACGAAAGGTCACGGATAATAAAATAGAATGACAACCACCACAACCACCAACACCACCAACACGGCACGAAAGGTCACGGATAATAAATAGAATGACAACCACCACAACCACCAACACCACCAACACGGCACGAAAGGTCACGGATAATAAATAGAATGACAACCACCACAACCACCACAACCACCAACACGGCACGAAAGGTCACGGATAATAAATAGAACGACAACCACCACAACCACCAACACCACCACGGCACGAAAGGTCACGGATAATAAATAGAACGACAACCACCACAACCACCAACACCACCACCACGGCACGAAAGGTCACGGATAAATCACCGCCCCGACCATCCATTACCACACCACACCCATTACCACCACTACAACACTACCACCACTACCACAACCACTACCACACCACAACCACCACACCACTACCACCACTACCATTACCACACCACACCCATCACCACTACCCCACTACCACTACTACACCACTACCATTACCACTACCACCACAACACCACTACCACCACAACGCCACTACCACCACCACCACAACCACTACCACCCACTGACCACACCACTACCACACCACTACCACACCACTACCAACCACACCACTACCACTACCACCCACCACTACTACACCACTACTACACCACCACCACCACCACACCACCAACAACCACCACCACCACTACACCATTACCACACCACCACCACTACACCACTACCACCACCACCTACACCACTACCACACCACTACCACACCACTACCACACCACTACCACACCACTACCATACCACACCTACCACTACCACACACTACTACACCACTACCATTACCACACCACCACCACTACTACACCACTACTACTACACCACTACCATTACCACACCACCACGCACTACTACATCATTACCACACCACTGCCATTACCACACCACCACTACACCACTACTACTACTACACCACTACTACACCACTACTACTACTACACCACTACCATTACCACACCACCACTACTACTACTACACCACTACCATTACCACACCACCACTACTACTACACCACTACCATTACCACACCACCACTACTACTACTACTACACCACTACCATTACCACACCACCACCACCACTACTACCACACCACTACCATTACCACACCACCACCACCACTACTACCACACCACTACCATTACCACACCACCACTACTACTACACACTACCACTACCACCACTACCATTACCACACCACCACTACTACTACTACTACACCATTACCACACCACTACCATTACCACACCACCACCACTCCTACACCACTACCATTACCACACCACCACAACCATTACCACACCACAACCATGACAGTGTGTGTGTCAGTGTGTGTGTGTGTCAGTGTGTGTGTGTGTGTGTCAGTGTGTGTCGGTGTGTGTGTCAGTGTGTGTCAGTGTGTGTGTCGGTGTGTGTGTCAGTGTGTGTGTCAGTGTGTGTGTCAGTGTGTGTGTCAGTGTGTGTGTCAGTGTGTGTGTCGGTGTGTGTGTCGGTGTGTGTGTCGGTGTGTGTGTCAGTGTGTGTGTCAGTGTGTGTGTCAGTGTGTGTGTCAGTGTGTGTGTGTCAGTGTGTGTGTGTCAGTGTGTGTGTGTCAGTGTGTGTGTGTCAGTGTGTGTGTGTCAGTGTGTGTGTGTCAGTGTGTGTGTGTCAGTGTGTGTGTGTCAGTGTGTGTGTGTCACTGTGTGTGTGTGTGTCACTGTGTGTGTGTGTGTCACTGTGTGTGGTGTCACTGTGTGTGTGTCACTGTGTGTGTGTCACTGTGTGTGTGTCACTGTGTGTGTGTCACTGTGTGTGTGTCACTGTGTGTGTGTGTCACTGTGTGTGTGTGTGTGTCAGTGTGTGCAGACACTCGCACACAATCATCAGCATCACACTGCAACAAAAATAGTGACAGTGACAGACACACAGTGACAGTGACACACACAGTGACAGTGTGACAGACACACACAGTGACACACACAGTGACAGTGTGACAGACACACACAGTGACACACACAGTGACACAGTGTGACAGACACACACAGTGACACACACAGTGACAGACACACAATGATAGTGACAGACACACACACCAATCCACCCACCTCACCAGGACCGCTCACCACACCCCACCAGGACACACCAAAAAGCAACTTACGGACTACACAAACAAACAAATAACACGAACAACAACTACACAAACTTACTAAACATTAAAATTATTTGTTTTAAGGTAAATAGATTTTCAATGGAAAAGTAAACCTTCTAAAATTTATCCCGACAGTTGCTAGCGTAACATTTCATAGGAACGTTCGAACAATTAAATTTTTATTAAAAAAAAAGAATAAAAAATTAAAACATTAAAAGTTTTTAACTTTACAACTTTATCGGTTTAAAAAAAAACAAGAGGCCCTGCAATTTAATTTCCCACCGCGGATACGCCACTAGCTCCGCCCACAACTGACCGGCCCCCACCGCGCCAGCCAATCACCGCCGGCCCGGCGCGCCACGTGGCACGAGGGCGCGGCCAATGGGGTTCGAGCGCCGACTATGCGGACTACGAAATACAAACTCCTCCCTCCACCCACCCAGCCACCATGTTAAAAAAAACATCGCTGACGCTCAAATGAAATCTTTTTTTTTAAACGTTTTACAAAATTTACGTTAATTCTCACCCCGTCATTTAACTCGGCCAACGCACGAGATTCGTGCGCGATATTTTTTAGATTTTTGTCTCGTCGTAAAATCTTTTTTTTGTTTGTTGCGTTCAGCTTACCTAAATGCAACGACAACGGCGACAAAAAAGAAGTCCGGGCGCGGAGTGACACGCGGCAGAGGGGAGGCGGAAGCGAAGGGGCCAACGGACGTCGCGCGCGCGCAGAGGAAGCCGCGTCACCCGCTACCCCGCGGTATTTATACTCGAGGTGGACTGTACCAACTGTGGTGACGGCTGTGTAGGGTGGGGGGGGGGGGAAAGTGGGTCTAACCATTCACGTTAAAGCGGGTGCGGGTTAAATTAACGCCGATTATTTTAATTAAATTAAATAGCTGAGTGGCAGTCACGCCAACAACGTCAACAATGAGAAAATTACAATGCGATTATAAATGAGTTTTTTTTGTTTAAATAATGTGCTGTTGTGACGTCATGGCCACACACCCCTAACCTAACCCCCCCCGTGGGGGAGGGGTAGTTGGTAGAGTCCGCGGGCGATGACGGTTGCCGGGCTGTACCAACAACGCTGATGTCATAGGGGGGGGGTGTGTGGGGGGCGGGGCGTTGCATCTCATGAATATTCATTAGATGGGTGGGGGGTGGGAGGAATGGGGAGGGTGGGGTGGGGCTGGGTGGGGCTGGGTGGGGAGGGTGGGGAGGGGCTGGGTAGGGAGGGTGGGGTGGGGCTGGGTGGGGCTGGGTGGGGAGGGTGGGGAGGGTGGGGCTGGGTGGGGGGTGAGAAGGGTGGGGAGGGTGGGGGTGGGGCTGGGTGGGGAGGGTGGGGAGGGGCTGGGTGGGGAGGGTGGGGGTGGGGCTGGGTGGGGAGGGGCTGGGTGGGGAGGGGCTGGGTGGGGAGGGTGGGGCTGGGTGGGGGGTCGGAGGGGTGGGGAGGGTGGGGTGGGGCTAGGTGGGGAGGGTGGGGAGGGGCTGGGTGGGGAGGGTGGGGTGGGGCTGGGTGGGAGGGGCTGGGTGGGGAGGGTGGGGCTGGGTGGGGGGTGGGGAGGGTGGGGTGGGGCTGGGTGGGGAGGGGCTGGGTGGGGAGGGTGGGGTGGGGCTGGGTGGTGTGGGGAGGGGCTGGGTGGGGAGGGTGGGGAGGGGCTGGGTGGGGAGGGGCTGGGTGGGGAGGTGGGGGGGTGGGAGGGGTGGGGAGGGTGGGGTGGGGCTGGGTGGGGTGGGGAGGGGTGGGGAGGGGCTGGGTGGGGAGGGGGCTGGGTGGGGCTGGGTGGGGGAGGTGGGGGGTGGGAGGGGGTGGGGGAGGGTGGGGTGGGGCTGGGTGGGGTGGGGCTGGGTGGGGAGGGTGGGGTGGGGCTGGGTGGTGTGGGGCTGGGTGGGGAGGGCTGGGTGGGGAGGGGTGGGGTGGGGCTGGGTGGGTGTGGGGCTGGGTGGGGAGGGGCTGGGTGGGGCTGGGTGGGGTGGGGAGGGTAGGGAGGGGCTGGGGTGGGAAGGGGCTGGGTGGGGCTGGGTGGTGTGGGGCTGGGTGGGGAGGGGCTGGTCACCCCGTGGTGCCCTTATTAAACTCAACGTTTAATCTACTCACTCTACAAACATTTTAATAATTAAATAAAACATTTCTTATTTTATTTCTATTAGCATTATTAATTTTACTTTTTTACCTACGTGACTTTTTTATTTTACTTTTTTACCTACGTGACTTTACCGAAAAAACCTAAGAGTATAGCGGGGAAACTTAGTAGTAACGCCGGTCCCGCCTATGGTAGTGCGCATTGGTGTCTCCTGTGGTCCCAAAGACAAAATATTAATTTAAAAAAAATATATTTTATTTCTATAATTATTACATTTATTTTTTACTTTTTAGCTACGTGACTTTACCGAAAGACAAAAATATTTATAAAAAAAAATATTATTTTATTTCTATAATTATTATATTTATTTTTAACTTTTTTAGCTACGTGACTTTACCGAAAAAACCTAAAAGTATAGCGGTGAAACTTAGTAGTACCGCGCCGGTCCCGCCTATGGTAGTGCGCATTGGTGTCTCCTGTGGTCCCAAAGACAAAATATTAATTAAATTTTTTTAATTTTATTTCTATAATTATTACATTTATTTTTTA
>NW_027620605.1:0-31627 GCF_964198595.1 Lampetra fluviatilis | reverse complement strand
TCCAAATGTTGTCGCTTATTATATCCCATAAGAAACGTTGCATCGAATCAATGTAATGGAATTCTACTCGCCTGGACGAGCGGAATTGAATGGTGAAACTGGGTTTGCTGTGCTGTGTTAAATCAGATATTAGCATGACTGCATGTGTATTATTTTGAGAATAGCCAAAAACAGTCATCCCCATATTGCATAGTGTTTTATTGGTCGCTCGTCTATTTCACTTCCCACAGCTTAACCACTCATATATTTTGATGCCGCTCGACGAGGCGAGTAGTACGAGTACCACTTTCATGGGTATGCGACTATTCCTTCTAGAGGTATTGCCAAAAAACCACAAACATCCCAGAATCCTCTCGGTTTGGGGTCCAAATGTTGTCGCTTATTATATCCCATAAGAAACGTTGCATCGAATCAATGTAATGGAATTCTACTCGCCTGGACGAGCGGAATTGAATGGTGAAACTGGGTTTGCTGTGCTGTGTTAAATCAGATATTAGCATGACTGCATGTGTATTATTTTGAGAATAGCCAAAAACAGTCATCCCCATATTACATAGTGTTTTATTGGTCGCTCGTCTATTTCACTTCCCACAGCTTAACCACTCATATATTTTGATGCCGCTCGACGAGGCGAGTAGTACGAGTACCACCTTGATGGGTCTGCGACTATTCCTTCTAGAGGTATTGCCAAAAAACCACAAACATCCCAGAATCCTCTCGGTTTGGGGTCCAAATGTTGTCGCTTATTATATCCCATAAGAAACGTTGCATCGAATCAATGTAATTGAATTCTACTCGCCTGGACGAGCGGAATTGAATGGTGAAACTGGGTTTGCTGTGCTGTGTTAAATCAGATTTTTGCATGACTGCATGTGTATTATTTTGAGAATAGCAAAAAACAGTCATCCCCATATTACATAGTGTTTTATTGGTCGCTCGTCTATTTCACTTCCCACAGCTTAACCACTCATATATTTTGATGCCGCTCGACGAGTCGAGTAGTACGAGTACCACCTTGATGGGTCTGCGACTATTCCTTCTAGAGGTATTGCCAAAAAACCACAAACATCCCAGAATCCTCTCGGTTTGGGGTCCAAATGTTGTCGCTTTTTTTATCCCGTAAGAAACGTTGCATCGAATCAATGTAATTGAATTCTACTCGCCTGGACGAGCGGAATTGAATGGTGAAACTGGTTTTGCTGTGCTGTGTTAAATCAGATTTTTGCATGACTGAATGTGTATTATTTTGAGAATAACAAAAAACAGTCATCCCCATATTACATAGTGTTTTATTGGTCGCTCGTCTATTTCACTTCCCACAGCTTAACCACTCATATATTTTGGTGTCGCTCGACGAGGCGAGTAGTACGAGTACCACTTTCATGGGTATGCGACTATTCCTTCTAGAGGTATTGCCAAAAAACCACAAACATCCCAGAATCCTCTCGGTTTGGGGTCCAAATGTTGTCGCTTATTATATCCCGTAAGAAACGTTGCATCGAATCAATGTAATTGAATTCTACTCGCCTGGACGAGCGGAATTGAATGGTGAAACTGGTTTTGCTGTGCTGTGTTAAATCAGATTTTTGCATGACTGCATGTGTATTATTTTGAGAATAACAAAAAACAGTCATCCCCATATTACATAGTGTTTTATTGGTCGCTCGTCTATTTCACTTCCCACAACTTAACCACTCATATATTTTGGTGTCGCTCGACGAGGCGAGTAGTACGAGTACCACTTTCATGGGTATGCGACTATTCCTTCTAGAGGTATTGCCAAAAAACCACAAACATCCCAGAATCCTCTCGGTTTGGGGTCCAAATGTTGTCGCTTATTATATCCCATAAGAAACGTTGCATCGAATCAATGTAATTGAATTCTACTCGCCTGGACGAGCGGAATTGAATGGTGAAACTGGGTTTGCTGTGCTGTGTTAAATCAGATATTTGCATGACTGCATGTGTATTATTTTGAGAATAGCCAAAAACAGTCATCCCCATATTACATAGTGTTTTATTGGTCGCTCGTCTATTTCACTTCCCACAGCTTAACCACTCATATATTTTGATGCCGCTCGACGAGGCGAGTAGTACGAGTACCACTTTCATGGGTATGCGACTATTCCTTCTAGAGGTATTGCCAAAAAACCACAAACATCCCAGAATCCTCTCGGATTGGGGTCCAAATGTTGTCGCTTATTATATCCCATAAGAAACGTTGCATCGAATCAATGTAATTGAATTCTACTCGCCTGGACGAGCGGAATTGAATGGTGTAACTGGGTTTGCTGTGCTGTGTTAAATCAGATATTTGCATGACTGCATGTGTATTATTTTGAGAATAGCCAAAAACAGTCATCCCCATATTACATAGTGTTTTATTGGTCGCTCGTCTATTTCACTTCCCACAGCTTAACCACTCATATATTTTGATGCCGCTCGACGAGGCGAGTAGTACGAGTACCACCTTGATGGGTCTGCGACTATTCCTTCTAGAGGTATTGCCAAAAAACCACAAACATCCCAGAATCCTCTCGGTTTGGGGTCCAAATGTTGTCGCTTATTATATCCCATAAGAAACGTTGCATCGAATCAATGTAATTGAATTCTACTCGCCTGGACGAGCGGAATTGAATGGTGAAACTGGGTTTGCTGTGCTGTGTTAAATCAGATTTTTGCATGACTGCATATGTATTATTTTGAGAATAGCAAAAAACAGTCATCCCCATATTACATAGTGTTTTATTGGTCGCTCGTCTATTTCACTTCCCACAGCTTAACCACTCATATATTTTGATGCCGCTCGACGAGTCGAGTAGTACGAGTACCACCTTGATGGGTCTGCGACTATTCCTTCTAGAGGTATTGCCAAAAAACCACAAACATCCCAGAATCCTCTCGGTTTGGGGTCCAAATGTTGTCGCTTATTTTATCCCGTAAGAAACGTTGCATCGAATCAATGTAATTGAATTCTACTCGCCTGGACGAGCGGAATTGAATGGTGAAACTGGTTTTGCTGTGCTGTGTTAAATCAGATTTTTGCATGACTGCATGTGTATTATTTTGAGAATAGCCAAAAACAGTCATCCCCATATTACATAGTGTTTTATTGGTCGCTCGTCTATTTCACTTCCCACAGCTTAACCACTCATATATTTTGGTGTCGCTCGACGAGGCGAGTAGTACGAGTACCACTTTCATGGGTATGCGACTATTCCTTCTAGAGGTATTGCCAAAAAACCACAAACATCCCAGAATCCTCTCGGTTTGGGGTCCAAATGTTGTCGCTTATTATATCCCGTAAGAAACGTTGCATCGAATCAATGTAATTGAATTCTCCTCGCCTGGACGAGCGGAATTGAATGGTGAAACTGGTTTTGCTGTGCTGTGCTAAATCAGATATTTGCATGACTGCATGTGTATTATTTTGAGAATAGCCAAAAACAGTCATCCCCATATTACATAGTGTTTTATTGGTCGCTCGTCTATTTCACTTCCCACAGCTTAACCACTCATATATTTTGGTGTCGCTCGACGAGGCGAGTTGTACGAGTACCACTTTCATGGGTATGCGACTATTCCTTCTAGAGGTATTGCCAAAAAACCACAAACATCCCAGAATCCTCTCGGTTTGGGGTCCAAATGTTGTCGCTTATTATATCCCATAAGAAACGTTGCATCGAATCAATGTAATTGAATTCTACTCGCCTGGACGAGCGGAATTGAATGGTGAAACTGGTTTTGCTGTGCTGTGCTAAATCAGATATTTGCATGACTGCATGTGTATTATTTTGAGAATAGCCAAAAACAGTCATCCCCATATTACATAGTGTTTTATTGGTCGCTCGTCTATTTCACTTCCCACAGCTTAACCACTCATATATTTTGGTGTCGCTCGACGAGGCGAGTAGTACGAGTACCACTTTCATGGGTATGCGACTATTCCTTCTAGAGGTATTGCCAAAAAACCACAAACATCCCAGAATCCTCTCGGTTTGGGGTCCAAATGTTGTCGCTTATTATATCCCGTAAGAAACGTTGCATCGAATCAATGTAATTGAATTCTACTTGCCTGGACGAGCGGAATTGAATGGTGAAACTGGTTTTGCTGTGCTGTGTTAAATCAGATTTTTGCATGACTGCATGTGTATTATTTTGAGAATAACAAAAAACAGTCATCCCCATATTACATAGTGTTTTATTGGTCGCTCGTCTATTTCACTTCCCACAGCTTAACCACTCATATATTTTGGTGTCGCTCGACGAGGCGAGTAGTACGAGTACCACTTTCATGGGTATGCGACTATTCCTTCTAGAGGTATTGCCAAAAAACCACAAACATCCCAGAATCCTCTCGGTTTGGGGTCCAAATGTTGTCGCTTATTATATCCCATAAGAAACGTTGCATCGAATCAATGTAATTGAATTCTACTCGCCTGGACGAGCGGAATTGAATGGTGAAACTGGGTTTGCTGTGCTGTGCTAAATCAGATATTTGCATGACTGCATGTGTATTATTTTGAGAATAGCCAAAAACAGTCATCCCCATATTACATAGTGTTTTATTGGTCGCTCGTCTATTTCACTTCCCACAGCTTAACCACTCATATATTTTGATGCCGCTCGACGAGGCGAGTAGTACGAGTACCACTTTCATGGGTATGCGACTATTCCTTCTAGAGATATTGCCAAAAAACCACAAACATCCCAGAATCCTCTCGGTTTGGGGTCCAAATGTTGTCGCTTATTATATCCCGTAAGAAACGTTGCATCGAATCAATTTAATTGAATTCTACTCGCCTGGACGAGCGGAATTGAATGGTGAAACTGGTTTTGCTGTGCTGTGTTAAATCAGATTTTTGCATGACTGCATGTGTATTATTTTGAGAATAACAAAAAACAGTCATCCCCATATTACATAGTGTTTTATTGGTCGCTCGTCTATTTCAATTCCCACAGCTTAACCACTCATATATTTTGGTGTCGCTCGACGAGGCGAGTAGTACGAGTACCACTTTCATGGGTATGCGACTATTCCTTCTAGAGGTATTGCCAAAAAACCACAAACATCCCAGAATCCTCTCGGTTTGGGGTCCAAATGTTGTCGCTTATTATATCCCATAAGAAACGTTGCATCGAATCAATGTAATGGAATTCTACTCGCCTGGACGAGCGGAATTGAATGGTGAAACTGGGTTTGCTGTGCTGTGTTAAATCAGATATTAGCATGACTGCATGTGTATTATTTTGAGAATAGCCAAAAACAGTCATCCCCATATTGCATAGTGTTTTATTGGTCGCTCGTCTATTTCACTTCCCACAGCTTAACCACTCATATATTTTGATGCCGCTCGACAAGGCGAGTAGTACGAGTACCACTTTCATGGGTATGCGACTATTCCTTCTAGAGGTATTGCCAAAAAACCACAAACATCCCATAATCCTCTCGGTTTGGGGTCCAAATGTTGTCGCTTATTATATCCCATTAGAAACGTTGCATCGAATCAATGTAATTGAATTCTATTCGCCTGGACGAGCGGAATTGAATGGTGAAACTGGGTTTGCTGTGCTGTGCTAAATCAGATATTTGCATGACTGCATGTGTATTATTTTGAGAATAGCCAAAAACAGTCATCCCCATATTACATAGTGTTTTATTGGTCGCTCGTCTATTTCACTTCCCACAGCTTAACCACTCATATATTTTGATGCCGCTCGACGAGGCGAGTAGTACGAGTACCACTTTCATGGGTATGCGACTATTCCTTCCAGAGATATTGCCAAAAAACCACAAACATCCCAGAATCCTCTCGGTTTGGGGTCCAAATGTTGTCGCTTATTATATCCCGTAAGAAACGTTGCATCGAATCAATGTAATTGAATT
The DNA here is from genome assembly GCF_964198595.1 of Lampetra fluviatilis. Taxonomy (NCBI): domain Eukaryota; kingdom Metazoa; phylum Chordata; class Hyperoartia; order Petromyzontiformes; family Petromyzontidae; genus Lampetra; species Lampetra fluviatilis. The sequence goes on along the minus strand of NW_027620605.1, from coordinate 25,740 downwards.
CTACTCGCCTGGACGAGCGGAATTTAATGGTGAAACTGGTTTTGCTGTGCTGTGTTAAATCAGATTTTTGCATGACTGCATGTGTATTATTTTGAGAATAACAAAAAACAGTCATCCCCATATTACATAGTGTTTTATTGGTCGCTCGTCTATTTCACTTCCCACAGCTTAACCACTCATATATTTTGGTGTCGCTCGACGAGGCGAGTAGTACGAGTACCACTTTCATGGGTATGCGACTATTCCTTCTAGAGGTATTGCCAAAAAACCACAAACATCCCAGAATCCTCTCGGTTTGGGGTCCAAATGTTGTCGCTTATTATATCCCATAAGAAACGTTGCATCGAATCAATGTAATTGAATTCTATTCGCCTGGACGAGCGGAATTGAATGGTGAAACTGGGTTTGCCTTGCTGTGCTAAATCAGATATTTGCATGACTGCATGTGTATTATTTTGAGAATAGCCAAAAACAGTCATCCCCATATTACATAGTGTTTTATTGGTCGCTCGTCTATTTCACTTCCCACAGCTTAACCACTCATATATTTTGGTGTCGCTCGACGAGGCGAGTTGTACGAGTACCACTTTCATGGGTATGCGACTATTCCTTCTAGAGGTATTGCCAAAAAACCACAAACATCCCAGAATCCTCTCGGTTTGGGGTCCAAATGTTGTCGCTTATTATATCCCATAAGAAACGTTGCATCGAATCAATGTAATTGAATTCTACTCGCCTGGACGAGCGGAATTGAATGGTGAAACTGGGTTTGCTGTGCTGTGCTAAATCAGATATTTGCATGACTGCATGTGTATTATTTTGAGAATAGCCAAAAACAGTCATCCCCATATTACATAGTGTTTTATTGGTCGCTCGTCTATTTCACTTCCCACAGCTTAACCACTCATATATTTTGATGCCGCTCGACGAGGCGAGTAGTACGAGTACCACTTTCATGGGTATGCGACTATTCCTTCTAGAGGTATTGCCAAAAAACCACAAACATCCCATAATCCTCTCGGTTTGGGGTCCAAATGTTGTCGCTTATTATATCCCATTAGAAACGTTGCATCGAATCAATGTAATTGAATTCTATTCGCCTGGACGAGCGGAATTGAATGGTGAAACTGGGTTTGCTGTGCTGTGCTAAATCAGATATTTGCATGACTGCATGTGTATTATTTTGAGAATAGCCAAAAACAGTCATCCCCATATTACATAGTGTTTTATTGGTCGCTCGTCTATTTCACTTCCCACAGCTTAACCACTCATATATTTTGATGCCGCTCGACGAGGCGAGTAGTACGAGTACCACTTTCATGGGTATGCGACTATTCCTTCCAGAGATATTGCCAAAAAACCACAAACATCCCAGAATCCTCTCGGTTTGGGGTCCAAATGTTGTCGCTTATTATATCCCGTAAGAAACGTTGCATCGAATCAATGTAATTGAATTCTACTCGCCTGGACGAGCGGAATTTAATGGTGAAACTGGTTTTGCTGTGCTGTGTTAAATCAGATTTTTGCATGACTGCATGTGTATTATTTTGAGAATAACAAAAAACAGTCATCCCCATATTACATAGTGTTTTATTGGTCGCTCGTCTATTTCACTTCCCACAGCTTAACCACTCATATATTTTGGTGTCGCTCGACGAGGCGAGTAGTACGAGTACCACTTTCATGGGTATGCGACTATTCCTTCTAGAGGTATTGCCAAAAAACCACAAACATCCCAGAATCCTCTCGGTTTGGGGTCCAAATGTTGTCGCTTATTATATCCCATAAGAAACGTTGCATCGAATCAATGTAATTGAATTCTATTCGCCTGGACGAGCGGAATTGAATGGTGAAACTGGGTTTGCCTTGCTGTGCTAAATCAGATATTTGCATGACTGCATGTGTATTATTTTGAGAATAGCCAAAAACAGTCATCCCCATATTACATAGTGTTTTATTGGTCGCTCGTCTATTTCACTTCCCACAGCTTAACCACTCATATATTTTGGTGTCGCTCGACGAGGCGAGTTGTACGAGTACCACTTTCATGGGTATGCGACTATTCCTTCTAGAGGTATTGCCAAAAAACCACAAACATCCCAGAATCCTCTCGGTTTGGGGTCCAAATGTTGTCGCTTATTATATCCCATAAGAAACGTTGCATCGAATCAATGTAATTGAATTCTACTCGCCTGGACGAGCGGAATTGAATGGTGAAACTGGGTTTGCTGTGCTGTGCTAAATCAGATATTTGCATGACTGCATGTGTATTATTTTGAGAATAGCCAAAAACAGTCATCCCCATATTACATAGTGTTTTATTGGTCGCTCGTCTATTTCACTTCCCACAGCTTAACCACTCATATATTTTGATGCCGCTCGACGAGGCGAGTAGTACGAGTACCACTTTCATGGGTATGCGACTATTCCTTCTAGAGGTATTGCCAAAAAACCACAAACATCCCATAATCCTCTCGGTTTGGGGTCCAAATGTTGTCGCTTATTATATCCCATTAGAAACGTTGCATCGAATCAATGTAATTGAATTCTATTCGCCTGGACGAGCGGAATTGAATGGTGAAACTGGGTTTGCTGTGCTGTGCTAAATCAGATATTTGCATGACTGCATGTGTATTATTTTGAGAATAGCCAAAAACAGTCATCCCCATATTACATAGTGTTTTATTGGTCGCTCGTCTATTTCACTTCCCACAGCTTAACCACTCATATATTTTGATGCCGCTCGACGAGGCGAGTAGTACGAGTACCACTTTCATGGGTATGCGACTATTCCTTCCAGAGATATTGCCAAAAAACCACAAACATCCCAGAATCCTCTCGGTTTGGGGTCCAAATGTTGTCGCTTATTATATCCCGTAAGAAACGTTGCATCGAATCAATGTAATTGAATTCTACTCGCCTGGACGAGCGGAATTTAATGGTGAAACTGGTTTTGCTGTGCTGTGTTAAATCAGATTTTTGCATGACTGCATGTGTATTATTTTGAGAATAACAAAAAACAGTCATCCCCATATTACATAGTGTTTTATTGGTCGCTCGTCTATTTCACTTCCCACAGCTTAACCACTCATATATTTTGGTGTCGCTCGACGAGGCGAGTAGTACGAGTACCACTTTCATGGGTATGCGACTATTCCTTCTAGAGGTATTGCCAAAAAACCACAAACATCCCAGAATCCTCTCGGTTTGGGGTCCAAATGTTGTCGCTTATTATATCCCATAAGAAACGTTGCATCGAATCAATGTAATTGAATTCTATTCGCCTGGACGAGCGGAATTGAATGGTGAAACTGGGTTTGCCTTGCTGTGCTAAATCAGATATTTGCATGACTGCATGTGTATTATTTTGAGAATAGCCAAAAACAGTCATCCCCATATTACATAGTGTTTTATTGGTCGCTCGTCTATTTCACTTCCCACAGCTTAACCACTCATATATTTTGGTGTCGCTCGACGAGGCGAGTTGTACGAGTACCACTTTCATGGGTATGCGACTATTCCTTCTAGAGGTATTGCCAAAAAACCACAAACATCCCAGAATCCTCTCGGTTTGGGGTCCAAATGTTGTCGCTTATTATATCCCATAAGAAACGTTGCATCGAATCAATGTAATTGAATTCTACTCGCCTGGACGAGCGGAATTGAATGGTAAAACTGGGTTTGCTGTGCTGTGCTAAATCAGATATTTGCATGACTGCATGTGTATTATTTTGAGAATAGCCAAAAACAGTCATCCCCATATTACATAGTGTTTTATTGGTCGCTCGTCTATTTCACTTCCCACAGCTTAACCACTCATATATTTTGATGCCGCTCGACGAGGCGAGTAATACGAGTACCACTTTCATGGGTATGCGACTATTCCTTCTAGAGATATTGCCAAAAAACCACAAACATCCCAGAATCCTCTCGGTTTGGGGTCCAAATGTTGTCGCTTATTATATCCCATAAGAAACGTTGCATCGAATCAATGTAATTGAATTCTATTCGCCTGGACGAGCGGAATTGAATGGTGAAACTGGGTTTGTCTTGCTGTGCTAAATCAGATATTTGCATGACTGCATGTGTATTATTTTGAGAATAGCCAAAAACAGTCATCCCCATATTACATAGTGTTTTATTGGTCGCTCGTCTATTTCACTTCCCACAGCTTAACCACTCATATATTTTGGTGTCGCTCGACGAGGCGAGTTGTACGAGTACCACTTTCATGGGTATGCGACTATTCCTTCTAGAGGTATTGCCAAAAAAACACAAACATCCCAGAATCCTCTCGGTTTGGGGTCCAAATGTTGTCGCTTATTATATCCCATAAGAAACGTTGCATCGAATCAATGTAATTGAATTCTACTCGCCTGGACGAGCGGAATTGAATGGTAAAACTGGGTTTGCTGTGCTGTGCTAAATCAGATATTTGCATGACTGCATGTGTATTATTTTGAGAATAGCCAAAAACAGTCATCCCCATATTACATAGTGTTTTATTGGTCGCTCGTCTATTTCACTTCCCACAGCTTAACCACTCATATATTTTGATGCCGCTCGACGAGGCGAGTAGTACGAGTACCACTTTCATGGGTATGCGACTATTCCTTCCAGAGATATTGCCAAAAAACCACAAACATCCCAGAATCCTCTCGGTTTGGGGTCCAAATGTTGTCGCTTATTATATCCCATAAGAAACGTTGCATCGAATCAATGTAATTGAATTCTACTCGCCTGGACGAGCGGAATTGAATGGTGAAACTGGGTTTGCCTTGCTGTGCTAAATCAGATATTTTCATGACTGCATGTGTATTATTTTGAGAATAGCCAAAAACAGTCATCCCCATATTACATAGTGTTTTATTGTTCGCTCGTCTATTTCACTTCCCACAGCTTAACCACTCATATATTTTGATGCCGTTTGACGAGGCGAGTAGTACGAGTACCACTTTCATGGGTATGCGACTATTCCTTCCAGAGGTATTGCCAAAAAACCACAAACATCCCAGAATCCTCTCGGATTGGGGTCCAAATGTTGTCGCTTATTATATCCCATGAGAAACGTTGCATCGAATCAATGTAATTGAATTCTACTCGCCTGGACGAGCGGAATTGAATGGTGTAACTGGGTTTGCTGTGCTGTGTTAAATCAGATATTTGCATGACTGCATGTGTATTATTTTGAGAATAGCCAAAAACAGTCATCCCCATATTACATAGTGTTTTATTGGTCGCTCGTCTATTTCACTTCCCACAGCTTAACCACTCATATATTTTGATGCCGCTCGACGAGGCGAGTAGTACGAGTACCACTTTCATGGGTATGCGACTATTCCTTCTAGAGGTATTGCCAAAAAAACACAAACATCCCAGAATCCTCTCGGATTGGGGTCCAAATGTTGTCGCTTATTATATCCCATGAGAAACGTTGCATCGAATCAATGTAATTGAATTCTACTCGCCTGGACGAGCGGAATTGAATGGTGTAACTGGGTTTGCTGTGCTGTGTTAAATCAGATATTTGCATGACTGCATGTGTATTATTTTGAGAATAGCCAAAAACAGTCATCCCCATATTACATAGTGTTTTATTGGTCGCTCGTCTATTTCACTTCCCACAGCTTAACCACTCATATATTTTGATGCCGTTTGACGAGGCGAGTAGTACGAGTACCACTTTCATGGGTATGCGACTATTCCTTCCAGAGGTATTGCCAAAAAACCACAAACATCCCAGAATCCTCTCGGATTGGGGTCCAAATGTTGTCGCTTATTATATCCCATGAGAAACGTTGCATCGAATCAATGTAATTGAATTCTACTCGCCTGGACGAGCGGAATTGAATGGTGTAACTGGGTTTGCTGTGCTGTGTTAAATCAGATATTTGCATGACTGCATGTGTATTATTTTGAGAATAGCCAAAAACAGTCATCCCCATATTACATAGTGTTTTATTGGTCGCTCGTCTATTTCACTTCCCACAGCTTAACCACTCATATATTTTGATGCCGCTCGACGAGGCGAGTAGTACGAGTACCACTTTCATGGGTATGCGACTATTCCTTCTAGAGGTATTGCCAAAAAACCACAAACATCCCAGAATCCTCTCGGTTTGGGGTCCAAATGTTGTCGCTTATTATATCCCATTAGAAACGTTGCATCGAATCAATGTAATTGAATTCTATTCGCCTGGACGAGCGGAATTGAATGGTGAAACTGGGTTTGCTGTGCTGTGCTAAATCAGATATTTGCATGACTGCATGTGTATTATTTTGAGAATAGCCAAAAACAGTCATCCCCATATTACATAGTGTTTTATTGGTCGCTCGTCTATTTCACTTCCCACAGCTTAACCACTCATATAATTTGATGCCGCTCGACGAGGCGAGTAGTACGAGTACCACTTTCATGGGTATGCGACTATTCCTTCTAGAGGTATTGCCAAAAAACCACAAACATCCCAGAATCCTCTCGGATTGGGGTCCAAATGTTGTCGCTTATTATATCCCATGAGAAACGTTGCATCGAATCAATGTAATTGAATTCTACTCGCCTGGACGAGCGGAATTGAATGGTGTAACTGGGTTTGCTGTGCTGTGTTAAATCAGATATTTGCATGACTGCATGTGTATTATTTTGAGAATAGCCAAAAACAGTCATCCCCATATTACATAGTGTTTTATTTGTCGCTCGTCTATTTCACTTCCCACAGCTTAACCACTCATATATTTTGATGCCGCTCGACGAGGCGAGTAGTACGAGTACCACTTTCATGGGTATGCGACTATTCCTTCTAGAGGTATTGCCAAAAAACCACAAACATCCCAGAATCCTCTCGGTTTAGGGTCCAAATGTTGTCGTTTATTATATCCCGTAAGAAACGTTGCATCGAATCAATGTAATTGAATTCTACTCGCCTGGACGAGCGGAATTGAATGGTGAAACTGGTTTTGCTGTGCTGTGTTAAATCAGATTTTTGCATGACTGCATGTGTATTATTTTGAGAATAACAAAAAACAGTCGTCCCCATATTACATAGTGTTTTATTGGTCGCTCGTCTATTTCACTTCCCACAGCTTAACCACTCATATATTTTGGTGTCGCTCGACGAGGCGAGTAGTACGAGTACCACTTTCATGGGTATGCGACTATTCCTTCTAGAGGTATTGCCAAAAAACCACAAACATCCCAGAATCCTCTCGGTTTGGGGTCCAAATGTTGTCGCTTATTATATCCCGTAAGAAACGTTGCATCGAATCAATGTAATTGAATTCTACTCGCCTGGACGAGCGGAATTTAATGGTGAAACTGGTTTTGCTGTGCTGTGTTAAATCAGATTTTTGCATGACTGCATGTGTATTATTTTGAGAATAGCCAAAAACAGTCATCCCCATATTACATAGTGTTTTATTGGTCGCTCGTCTATTTCACTTCCCACAGCTTAACCACTCATATATTTTGATGCCGCTCGACGAGGCGAGTAGTACGAGTACCACTTTCATGGGTATGCGACTATTCCTTCCAGAGGTATTGCCAAAAAACCACAAACATCCCAGAATCCTCTCGGATTGGGGTCCAAATGTTGTCGCTTATTATATCCCATGAGAAACGTTGCATCGAATCAATGTAATTGAATTCTACTCGCCTGGACGAGCGGAATTGAATGGTGTAACTGGGTTTGCTGTGCTGTGTTAAATCAGATATTTGCATGACTGCATGTGTATTATTTTGAGAATAGCCAAAAACAGTCATCCCCATATTACATAGTGTTTTATTGGTCGCTCGTCTATTTCACTTCCCACAGCTTAACCACTCATATATTTTGATGCCGCTCGACGAGGCGAGTAGTACGAGTACCACTTTCATGGGTATGCGACTATTCCTTCTAGAGGTATTGCCAAAAAACCACAAACATCCCAGAATCCTCTCGGTTTAGGGTCCAAATGTTGTCGCTTATTATATCCCGTAAGAAACGTTGCATCGAATCAATGTAATTGAATTCTACTCGCCTGGACGAGCGGAATTGAATGGTGAAACTGGTTTTGCTGTGCTGTGTTAAATCAGATTTTTGCATGACTGCATGTGTATTATTTTGAGAATAACAAAAAACAGTCATCCCCATATTACATAGTGTTTTATTGGTCGCTCGTCTATTTCACTTCCCACAGCTTAACCACTCATATATTTTGATGCCGCTCGACGAGGCGAGTAATACGAGTACCACTTTCATGGGTATGCGACTATTCCTTCTAGAGATATTGCCAAAAAACCACAAACATCCCAGAATCCTCTCGGTTTGGGGTCCAAATGTTGTCGCTTATTATATCCCATAAGAAACGTTGCATCGAATCAATGTAATTGAATTCTATTCGCCTGGACGAGCGGAATTGAATGGTGAAACTGGGTTTGTCTTGCTGTGCTAAATCAGATATTTGCATGACTGCATGTGTATTATTTTGAGAATAGCCAAAAACAGTCATCCCCATATTACATAGTGTTTTATTGGTCGCTCGTCTATTTCACTTCCCACAGCTTAACCACTCATATATTTTGGTGTCGCTCGACGAGGCGAGTTGTACGAGTACCACTTTCATGGGTATGCGACTATTCCTTCTAGAGGTATTGCCAAAAAAACACAAACATCCCAGAATCCTCTCGGTTTGGGGTCCAAATGTTGTCGCTTATTATATCCCATAAGAAACGTTGCATCGAATCAATGTAATTGAATTCTACTCGCCTGGACGAGCGGAATTGAATGGTAAAACTGGGTTTGCTGTGCTGTGCTAAATCAGATATTTGCATGACTGCATGTGTATTATTTTGAGAATAGCCAAAAACAGTCATCCCCATATTACATAGTGTTTTATTGGTCGCTCGTCTATTTCACTTCCCACAGCTTAACCACTCATATATTTTGATGCCGCTCGACGAGGCGAGTAGTACGAGTACCACTTTCATGGGTATGCGACTATTCCTTCCAGAGATATTGCCAAAAAACCACAAACATCCCAGAATCCTCTCGGTTTGGGGTCCAAATGTTGTCGCTTATTATATCCCATAAGAAACGTTGCATCGAATCAATGTAATTGAATTCTACTCGCCTGGACGAGCGGAATTGAATGGTGAAACTGGGTTTGCCTTGCTGTGCTAAATCAGATATTTTCATGACTGCATGTGTATTATTTTGAGAATAGCCAAAAACAGTCATCCCCATATTACATAGTGTTTTATTGTTCGCTCGTCTATTTCACTTCCCACAGCTTAACCACTCATATATTTTGATGCCGTTTGACGAGGCGAGTAGTACGAGTACCACTTTCATGGGTATGCGACTATTCCTTCCAGAGGTATTGCCAAAAAACCACAAACATCCCAGAATCCTCTCGGATTGGGGTCCAAATGTTGTCGCTTATTATATCCCATGAGAAACGTTGCATCGAATCAATGTAATTGAATTCTACTCGCCTGGACGAGCGGAATTGAATGGTGTAACTGGGTTTGCTGTGCTGTGTTAAATCAGATATTTGCATGACTGCATGTGTATTATTTTGAGAATAGCCAAAAACAGTCATCCCCATATTACATAGTGTTTTATTGGTCGCTCGTCTATTTCACTTCCCACAGCTTAACCACTCATATATTTTGATGCCGCTCGACGAGGCGAGTAGTACGAGTACCACTTTCATGGGTATGCGACTATTCCTTCTAGAGGTATTGCCAAAAAACCACAAACATCCCAGAATCCTCTCGGTTTGGGGTCCAAATGTTGTCGCTTATTATATCCCATAAGAAACGTTGCATCGAATCAATGTAATTGAATTCTACTCGCCTGGACGAGCGGAATTGAATGGTGAAACTGGGTTTGCCTTGCTGTGCTAAATCAGATATTTGCATGACTGCATGTGTATTATTTTGAGAATAGCCAAAAACAGTCATCCCCATATTACATAGTGTTTTATTGTTCGCTCGTCTATTTCACTTCCCACAGCTTAACCACTCATATATTTTGATGCCGTTTGACGAGGCGAGTAGTACGAGTACCACTTTCATGGGTATGCGACTATTCCTTCCAGAGGTATTGCCAAAAAACCACAAACATCCCAGAATCCTCTCGGATTGGGGTCCAAATGTTGTCGCTTATTATATCCCATGAGAAACGTTGCATCGAATCAATGTAATTGAATTCTACTCGCCTGGACGAGCGGAATTGAATGGTGTAACTGGGTTTGCTGTGCTGTGTTAAATCAGATATTTGCATGACTGCATGTGTATTATTTTGAGAATAGCCAAAAACAGTCATCCCCATATTACATAGTGTTTTATTGGTCGCTCGTCTATTTCACTTCCCACAGCTTAACCACTCATATATTTTGATGCCGCTCGACGAGGCGAGTAGTACGAGTACCACTTTCATGGGTATGCGACTATTCCTTCTAGAGGTATTGCCAAAAAACCACAAACATCCCAGAATCCTCTCGGTTTGGGGTCCAAATGTTGTCGCTTATTATATCCCATTAGAAACGTTGCATCGAATCAATGTAATTGAATTCTATTCGCCTGGACGAGCGGAATTGAATGGTGAAACTGGGTTTGCTGTGCTGTGCTAAATCAGATATTTGCATGACTGCATGTGTATTATTTTGAGAATAGCCAAAAACAGTCATCCCCATATTACATAGTGTTTTATTGGTCGCTCGTCTATTTCACTTCCCACAGCTTAACCACTCATATAATTTGATGCCGCTCGACGAGGCGAGTAGTACGAGTACCACTTTCATGGGTATGCGACTATTCCTTCTAGAGGTATTGCCAAAAAACCACAAACATCCCAGAATCCTCTCGGATTGGGGTCCAAATGTTGTCGCTTATTATATCCCATGAGAAACGTTGCATCGAATCAATGTAATTGAATTCTACTCGCCTGGACGAGCGGAATTGAATGGTGTAACTGGGTTTGCTGTGCTGTGTTAAATCAGATATTTGCATGACTGCATGTGTATTATTTTGAGAATAGCCAAAAACAGTCATCCCCATATTACATAGTGTTTTATTTGTCGCTCGTCTATTTCACTTCCCACAGCTTAACCACTCATATATTTTGATGCCGCTCGACGAGGCGAGTAGTACGAGTACCACTTTCATGGGTATGCGACTATTCCTTCTAGAGGTATTGCCAAAAAACCACAAACATCCCAGAATCCTCTCGGTTTAGGGTCCAAATGTTGTCGTTTATTATATCCCGTAAGAAACGTTGCATCGAATCAATGTAATTGAATTCTACTCGCCTGGACGAGCGGAATTGAATGGTGAAACTGGTTTTGCTGTGCTGTGTTAAATCAGATTTTTGCATGACTGCATGTGTATTATTTTGAGAATAACAAAAAACAGTCGTCCCCATATTACATAGTGTTTTATTGGTCGCTCGTCTATTTCACTTCCCACAGCTTAACCACTCATATATTTTGGTGTCGCTCGACGAGGCGAGTAGTACGAGTACCACTTTCATGGGTATGCGACTATTCCTTCTAGAGGTATTGCCAAAAAACCACAAACATCCCAGAATCCTCTCGGTTTGGGGTCCAAATGTTGTCGCTTATTATATCCCGTAAGAAACGTTGCATCGAATCAATGTAATTGAATTCTACTCGCCTGGACGAGCGGAATTTAATGGTGAAACTGGTTTTGCTGTGCTGTGTTAAATCAGATTTTTGCATGACTGCATGTGTATTATTTTGAGAATAGCCAAAAACAGTCATCCCCATATTACATAGTGTTTTATTGGTCGCTCGTCTATTTCACTTCCCACAGCTTAACCACTCATATATTTTGATGCCGCTCGACGAGGCGAGTAGTACGAGTACCACTTTCATGGGTATGCGACTATTCCTTCCAGAGGTATTGCCAAAAAACCACAAACATCCCAGAATCCTCTCGGATTGGGGTCCAAATGTTGTCGCTTATTATATCCCATGAGAAACGTTGCATCGAATCAATGTAATTGAATTCTACTCGCCTGGACGAGCGGAATTGAATGGTGTAACTGGGTTTGCTGTGCTGTGTTAAATCAGATATTTGCATGACTGCATGTGTATTATTTTGAGAATAGCCAAAAACAGTCATCCCCATATTACATAGTGTTTTATTGGTCGCTCGTCTATTTCACTTCCCACAGCTTAACCACTCATATATTTTGATGCCGCTCGACGAGGCGAGTAGTACGAGTACCACTTTCATGGGTATGCGACTATTCCTTCTAGAGGTATTGCCAAAAAACCACAAACATCCCAGAATCCTCTCGGTTTAGGGTCCAAATGTTGTCGCTTATTATATCCCGTAAGAAACGTTGCATCGAATCAATGTAATTGAATTCTACTCGCCTGGACGAGCGGAATTGAATGGTGAAACTGGTTTTGCTGTGCTGTGTTAAATCAGATTTTTGCATGACTGCATGTGTATTATTTTGAGAATAACAAAAAACAGTCATCCCCATATTACATAGTGTTTTATTGGTCGCTCGTCTATTTCACTTCCCACAGCTTAACCACTCATATATTTTGGTGTCGCTCGACGAGGCGAGTAGTACGAGTACCACTTTCATGGGTATGCGACTATTCCTTCTAGAGGTATTGCCAAAAAACCACAAACATCCCAGAATCCTCTCGGTTTGGGGTCCAAATGTTGTCGCTTATTATATCCCATAAGAAACGTTGCATCGAATCAATGTCATTGAATTCTACTCGCCTGGACGAGCGGAACTGAATGGTGAAACTGGGTTTGATGTGCTGTGTTAAATCAGATTTTTGCATGACTGCATGTGTATTATTTTGAGAATAGCAAAAAACAGTCATCCCCATATTACATAGTGTTTTATTGGTCGCTCGTCTATTTCACTTCCCACAGCTTAACCACTCATATATTTTGATGCCGCTCGACGAGGCGAGTAGTACGAGTACCACTTTCATGGGTATGCGACTATTCCTTCTAGATGTATTGCCAAAAAACCACAAACATCCCAGAATCCTCTCGGTTTGGGGTCCAAATGTTGTCGCTTATTATATCCCATTAGAAACGTTGCATCGAATCAATGTAATTGAATTCTATTCGCCTGGACGAGCGGAATTGAATGGTGAAACTGGGTTTGCTGTGCTGTGCTAAATCAGATATTTGCATGACTGCATGTGTATTATTTTGAGAATAGCCAAAAACAGTCATCCCCATATTACATAGTGTTTTATTGGTCGCTCGTCTATTTCACTTCCCACAGCTTAACCACTCATATAATTTGATGCCGCTCGACGAGGCGAGTAGTACGAGTACCACTTTCATGGGTATGCGACTATTCCTTCCAGAGGTATTGCCAAAAAACCACAAACATCCCAGAATCCTCTCGGATTGGGGTCCAAATGTTGTCGCTTATTATATCCCATGAGAAACGTTGCATCGAATCAATGTAATTGAATTCTACTCGCCTGGACGAGCGGAATTGAATGGTGTAACTGGGTTTGCTGTGCTGTGTTAAATCAGATATTTGCATGACTGCATGTGTATTATTTTGAGAATAGCCAAAAACAGTCATCCCCATATTACATAGTGTTTTATTGGTCGCTCGTCTATTTCACTTCCCACAGCTTAACCACTCATATATTTTGGTGTCGCTCGACGAGGCGAGTAGTACGAGTACCACTTTCATGGGTATGCGACTATTCCTTCTAGAGGTATTGCCAAAAAACCACAAACATCCCAGAATCCTCTCGGTTTGGGGTCCAAATGTTGTCGCTTATTATATCCCGTAAGAAACGTTGCATCGAATCAATGTAATTGAATTCTACTCGCCTGGACGAGCGGAATTTAATGGTGAAACTGGTTTTGCTGTGCTGTGTTAAATCAGATTTTTGCATGACTGCATGTGTATTATTTTGAGAATAACAAAAAACAGTCATCCCTATATTACATAGTGTTTTATTGGTCGCTCGTCTATTTCACTTCCCACAGCTTAACCACTCATATATTTTGGTGTCGCTCGACGAGGCGAGTAGTACGAGTACCACTTTCATGGGTATGCGACTATTCCTTCTAGAGGTATTGCCAAAAAACCACAAACATCCCAGAATCCTCTCGGTTTGGGGTCCAAATGTTGTCGCTTATTATATCCCATTAGAAACGTTGCATCGAATCAATGTAATTGAATTCTATTCGCCTGGACGAGCGGAATTGAATGGTGAAACTGGGTTTGCTGTGCTGTGCTAAATCAGATATTTGCATGACTGCATGTGTATTATTTTGAGAATAGCCAAAAACAGTCATCCCCATATTACATAGTGTTTTATTGGTCGCTCGTCTATTTCACTTCCCACAGCTTAACCACTCATATATTTTGATGCCGCTCGACGAGGCGAGTAGTACGAGTACCACTTTCATGGGTATGCGACTATTCCTTCCAGAGGTATTGCCAAAAAACCACAAACATCCCAGAATCCTCTCGGATTGGGGTCCAAATGTTGTCGCTTATTATATCCCATAAGAAACGTTGCATCGAATCAATGTAATTGAATTCTACTCGCCTGGACGAGCGGAATTGAATGGTGTAACTGGGTTTGCTGTGCTGTGTTAAATCAGATATTTGCATGACTGCATGTGTATTATTTTGAGAATAGCCAAAAACAGTCATCCCCATATTACATAGTGTTTTATTGGTCGCTCGTCTATTTCACTTCCCACAGCTTAACCACTCATATATTTTGATGCCGCTCGACGAGGCGAGTAGTACGAGTACCACTTTCATGGGTATGCGACTATTCCTTCTAGATGTATTGCCAAAAAACCACAAACATCCCAGAATCCTCTCGGTTTGGGGTCCAAATGTTGTCGCTTATTATATCCCATTAGAAACGTTGCATCGAATCAATCTAATTGAATTCTATTCGCCTGGACGAGCGGAATTGAATGGTGAAACTGGGTTTGCTGTGCTGTGTTAAATCAGATATTTGCATGACTGCATGTGTATTATTTTGAGAATAGCCAAAAACAGTCATCCCCATATTACATAGTGTTTTATTGGTCGCTCGTCTATTTCACTTCCCACAGCTTAACCACTCATATATTTTGGTGTCGCTCGACGAGGCGAGTAGTACGAGTACCACTTTCATGGGTATGCGACTATTCCTTCTAGAGGTATTGCCAAAAAACCACAAACATCCCAGAATCCTCTCGGTTTGGGGTCCAAATGTTGTCGCTTATTATATCCCGTAAGAAACGTTGCATCGAATCAATGTAATTGAATTCTACTCGCCTGGACGAGCGGAATTTAATGGTGAAACTGGTTTTGCTGTGCTGTGTTAAATCAGATTTTTGCATGACTGCATGTGTATTATTTTGAGAATAACAAAAAACAGTCATCCCTATATTACATAGTGTTTTATTGGTCGCTCGTCTATTTCACTTCCCACAGCTTAACCACTCATATATTTTGGTGTCGCTCGACGAGGCGAGTAGTACGAGTACCACTTTCATGGGTATGCGACTATTCCTTCTAGAGGTATTGCCAAAAAACCACAAACATCCCAGAATCCTCTCGGTTTGGGGTCCAAATGTTGTCGCTTATTATATCCCATTAGAAACGTTGCATCGAATCAATGTAATTGAATTCTATTCGCCTGGACGAGCGGAATTGAATGGTGAAACTGGGTTTGCTGTGCTGTGCTAAATCAGATATTTGCATGACTGCATGTGTATTATTTTGAGAATAGCCAAAAACAGTCATCCCCATATTACATAGTGTTTTATTGGTCGCTCGTCTATTTCACTTCCCACAGCTTAACCACTCATATATTTTGATGCCGCTCGACGAGGCGAGTAGTACGAGTACCACTTTCATGGGTATGCGACTATTCCTTCCAGAGGTATTGCCAAAAAACCACAAACATCCCAGAATCCTCTCGGATTGGGGTCCAAATGTTGTCGCTTATTATATCCCATAAGAAACGTTGCATCGAATCAATGTAATTGAATTCTACTCGCCTGGACGAGCGGAATTGAATGGTGTAACTGGGTTTGCTGTGCTGTGTTAAATCAGATATTTGCATGACTGCATGTGTATTATTTTGAGAATAGCCAAAAACAGTCATCCCCATATTACATAGTGTTTTATTGGTCGCTCGTCTATTTCACTTCCCACAGCTTAACCACTCATATATTTTGATGCCGCTCGACGAGGCGAGTAGTACGAGTACCACTTTCATGGGTATGCGACTATTCCTTCTAGATGTATTGCCAAAAAACCACAAACATCCCAGAATCCTCTCGGTTTGGGGTCCAAATGTTGTCGCTTATTATATCCCATTAGAAACGTTGCATCGAATCAATCTAATTGAATTCTATTCGCCTGGACGAGCGGAATTGAATGGTGAAACTGGGTTTGCTGTGCTGTGCTAAATCAGATATTTGCATGACTGCATGTGTATTATTTTGAGAATAGCCAAAAACAGTCATCCCCATATTACATAGTGTTTTATTGGTCGCTCGTCTATTTCACTTCCCACAGCTTAACCACTCATATATTTTGATGCCGCTCGACGAGGCGAGTAGTACGAGTACCACTTTCATGGGTATGCGACTATTCCTTCCAGAGGTATTGCCAAAAAACCACAAACATCCCAGAATCCTCTCGGTTTGGGGTCCAAATGTTGTCGCTTATTATATCCCATTAGAAACGTTGCATCGAATCAATGTAATTGAATTCTATTCGCCTGGACGAGCGGAATTGAATGGTGAAACTGGGTTTGCTGTGCTGTGCTAAATCAGATATTTGCATGACTGCATGTGTATTATTTTGAGAATAGCCAAAAACAGTCATCCCCATATTACATAGTGTTTTATTGGTCGCTCGTCTATTTCACTTCCCACAGCTTAACCACTCATATATTTTGGTGTCGCTCGACGAGGCGAGTAGTACGAGTACCACTTTCATGGGTATGCGACTATTCCTTCTAGAGGTATTGCCAAAAAACCACAAACATCCCAGAATCCTCTCGGTTTGGGGTCCAAATGTTGTCGCTTATTATATCCCATTAGAAACGTTGCATCGAATCAATGTAATTGAATTCTATTCGCCTGGACGAGCGGAATTGAATGGTGAAACTGGGTTTGCTGTGCTGTGCTAAATCAGATATTTGCATGACTGCATGTGTATTATTTTGAGAATAGCCAAAAACAGTCATCCCCATATTACATAGTGTTTTATTGGTCGCTCGTCTATTTCACTTCCCACAGCTTAACCACTCATATATTTTGATGCCGCTCGACGAGGCGAGTAGTACGAGTACCACTTTCATGGGTATGCGACTATTCCTTCCAGAGGTATTGCCAAAAAACCACAAACATCCCAGAATCCTCTCGGATTGGGGTCCAAATGTTGTCGCTTATTATATCCCATAAGAAACGTTGCATCGAATCAATGTAATTGAATTCTACTCGCCTGGACGAGCGGAATTGAATGGTGTAACTGGGTTTGCTGTGCTGTGTTAAATCAGATATTTGCATGACTGCATGTGTATTATTTTGAGAATAGCCAAAAACAGTCATCCCCATATTACATAGTGTTTTATTGGTCGCTCGTCTATTTCACTTCCCACAGCTTAACCACTCATATATTTTGATGCCGCTCGACGAGGCGAGTAGTACGAGTACCACTTTCATGGGTATGCGACTATTCCTTCTAGATGTATTGCCAAAAAACCACAAACATCCCAGAATCCTCTCGGTTTGGGGTCCAAATGTTGTCGCTTATTATATCCCATTAGAAACGTTGCATCGAATCAATCTAATTGAATTCTATTCGCCTGGACGAGCGGAATTGAATGGTGAAACTGGGTTTGCTGTGCTGTGCTAAATCAGATATTTGCATGACTGCATGTGTATTATTTTGAGAATAGCCAAAAACAGTCATCCCCATATTACATAGTGTTTTATTGGTCGCTCGTCTATTTCACTTCCCACAGCTTAACCACTCATATATTTTGATGCCGCTCGACGAGGCGAGTAGTACGAGTACCACTTTCATGGGTATGCGACTATTCCTTCCAGAGGTATTGCCAAAAAACCACAAACATCCCAGAATCCTCTCGGTTTGGGGTCCAAATGTTGTCGCTTATTATATCCCATTAGAAACGTTGCATCGAATCAATGTAATTGAATTCTATTCGCCTGGACGAGCGGAATTGAATGGTGAAACTGGGTTTGCTGTGCTGTGCTAAATCAGATATTTGCATGACTGCATGTGTATTATTTTGAGAATAGCCAAAAACAGTCATCCCCATATTACATAGTGTTTTATTGGTCGCTCGTCTATTTCACTTCCCACAGCTTAACCACTCATATATTTTGATGCCGCTCGACGAGGCGAGTAGTACGAGTACCACTTTCATGGGTATGCGACTATTCCTTCTAGATGTATTGCCAAAAAACCACAAACATCCCAGAATCCTCTCGGTTTGGGGTCCAAATGTTGTCGCTTATTATATCCCATTAGAAACGTTGCATCGAATCAATGTAATTGAATTCTATTCGCCTGGACGAGCGGAATTGAATGGTGAAACTGGGTTTGCTGTGCTGTGCTAAATCAGATATTTGCATGACTGCATGTGTATTATTTTGAGAATAGCCAAAAACAGTCATCCCCATATTACATAGTGTTTTATTGGTCGCTCGTCTATTTCACTTCCCACAGCTTAACCACTCATATATTTTGATGCCGCTCGACGAGGCGAGTAGTACGAGTACCACTTTCATGGGTATGCGACTATTCCTTCTAGAGGTATTGCCAAAAAACCACAAACATCCCAGAATCCTCTCGGTTTAGGGTCCAAATGTTGTCGCTTATTATATCCCGTAAGAAACGTTGCATCGAATCAATGTAATTGAATTCTACTCGCCTGGACGAGCGGAATTGAATGGTGAAACTGGTTTTGCTGTGCTGTGTTAAATCAGATATTAGCATGACTACATGTGTATTATTTTGAGAATAGCCAAAAACAGTCATCCCCATATTACATAGTGTTTTATTGGTCGCTCGTCTATTTCACTTCCCACAGCTTAACCACTCATATATTTTGATGCCGCTCGACGAGGCGAGTAGTACGAGTACCACTTTCATGGGTATGCGACTATTCCTTCTAGATGTATTGCCAAAAAACCACAAACATCCCAGAATCCTCTCGGTTTGGGGTCCAAATGTTGTCGCTTATTATATCCCATTAGAAACGTTGCATCGAATCAATGTAATTGAATTCTATTCGCCTGGACGAGCGGAATTGAATGGTGAAACTGGGTTTGCTGTGCTGTGCTAAATCAGATATTTGCATGACTGCATGTGTATTATTTTGAGAATAGCCAAAAACAGTCATCCCCATATTACATAGTGTTTTATTGGTCGCTCGTCTATTTCACTTCCCACAGCTTAAACACTCATATATTTTGATGCCGCTCGACGAGGCGAGTAGTACGAGTACCACTTTCATGGGTATGCGACTATTCCTTCCAGAGGTATTGCCAAAAAACCACAAACATCCCAGAATCCTCTCGGATTGGGGTCCAAATGTTGTCGCTTATTATATCCCATGAGAAACGTTGCATCGAATCAATGTAATTGAATTCTACTCGCCTGGACGAGCGGAATTGAATGGTGTAACTGGGTTTGCTGTGCTGTGTTAAATCAGATATTTGCATGACTGCATGTGTATTATTTTGAGAATAGCCAAAAACAGTCATCCCCATATTACATAGTGTTTTATTGGTCGCTCGTCTATTTCACTTCCCACAGCTTAACCACTCATATATTTTGATGCCGCTCGACGAGGCGAGTAGTACGAGTACCACTTTCATGGGTATGCGACTATTCCTTCTAGAGGTATTGCCAAAAAACCACAAACATCCCAGAATCCTCTCGGTTTAGGGTCCAAATGTTGTCGCTTATTATATCCCGTAAGAAACGTTGCATCGAATCAATGTAATTGAATTCTACTCGCCTGGACGAGCGGAATTGAATGGTGAAACTGGTTTTGCTGTGCTGTGTTAAATCAGATTTTTGCATGACTGCATGTGTATTATTTTGAGAATAACAAAAAACAGTCATCCCCATATTACATAGTGTTTTATTGGTCGCTCGTCTATTTCACTTCCCACAGCTTAACCACTCATATATTTTGGTGTCGCTCGACGAGGCGAGTAGTACGAGTACCACTTTCATGGGTATGCGACTATTCCTTCTAGAGGTATTGCCAAAAAACCACAAACATCCCAGAATCCTCTCGGTTTGGGGTCCAAATGTTGTCGCTTATTATATCCCATAAGAAACGTTGCATCGAATCAATGTAATTGAATTCTACTCGCCTGGACGAGCGGAATTGAATGGTGAAACTGGGTTTGCTGTGCTGTGTTAAATCAGATATTTGCATGACTGCATGTGTATTATTTTGAGAATAGCCAAAAACAGTCATTCCCATGTTACATAGTGTTTTATTGGTCGCTCGTCTATTTCACTTCCCACAGCTTAAACACTCATATATTTTGATGCCGCTCGACTAGGCGAGTAGTACGAGTACCACGTTCATGGGTATGCGACTATTCCTTCTAGTGGTATTGCCAAAAAACCACAAACATCCCAGAATCCTCTCGGTTTGGGGTCCAAATGTTGTCGCTTATTATATCCCATAAGAAACGTTGCATCGAATCAAGGTAATTGAATTCTACTCGCCTGGACGAGCGGAATTGAATGGTGAAACTGGGTTTGCTGTGCTGTGTTAAATCAGATATTTGCATGACTGCATGTGTATTATTTTGAGAATAGCCAAAAACAGTCATCCCCATATTACATAGTGTTTTATTGGTCGCTCGTCTATTTCACTTCCCACAGCTTAACCTCTCATATATTTTGATGCCGCTCGACGAGGCGAGTAGTACGAGTACCACTTTCATGGGTATGCGACTATTCCTTCTAGAGGTATTGCCAAAAAACCACAAACATCCCAGAATCCTCTCGGTTTGGGGTCCAAATGTTGTCGCTTATTATATCCCATGAGAAACGTTGCATCGAATCAATGTAATTGAATTCTACTCGCCTGGACGAGCGGAACTGAATGGTGAAACTGGGTTTGCTGTGCTGTGTTAAATCAGATATTTGCATGACTGCATGTGTATTATTTTGAGAATAGCAAAAAACAGTCATCCCCATATTACATAGTGTTTTATTGGTCGCTCGTCTATTTCACTTCCCACAGCTTAACCACTCATATATTTTGATGCCGCTCGACGAGTCGAGTAGTACGAGTACCACCTTGATGGGTCTGCGACTATTCCTTCTAGAGGTATTGCCAAAAAACCACAAACATCCCAGAATCCTCTCGGTTTGGGGTCCAAATGTTGTCGCTTATTTTATCCCGTAAGAAACGTTGCATCGAATCAATGTAATTGAATTCTACTCGCCTGGACGAGCGGAATTGAATGGTGAAACTGGTTTTGCTGTGCTGTGTTAAATCAGATTTTTGTATGACTGCATGTGTATTATTTTGAGAATAACAAAAAACAGTCATCCCCATATTACATAGTGTTTTATTGGTCGCTCGTCTATTTCACTTCCCACAGCTTAACCACTCATATATTTTGGTGTCACTCGACGAGGCGAGTTGTACGAGTACCACTTTCATGGGTATGCGACTATTCCTTCTAGAGGTATTGCCAAAAAACCACAAACATCCCAGAATCCTCTCGGTTTGGGGTCCAAATGTTGTCGCTTATTATATCCCATGAGAAACGTTGCATCGAATCAATGTAATTGAATTCTACTCGCCTGGACGAGCGGAACTGAATGGTGAAACTGGGTTTGCTGTGCTGTGTTAAATCAGATTTTTGCATGACTGCATGTGTATTATTTTGAGAATAGCAAAAAACAGTCATCCCCATATTACATAGTGTTTTATTGGTCGCTCGTCTATTTCACTTCCCACAGCTTAACCACTCATATATTTTGATGCCGCTCGACGAGTCGAGTAGTACGAGTACCACCTTGATGGGTCTGCGACTATTCCTTCTAGAGGTATTGCCAAAAAACCACAAACATCCCAGAATCCTCTCGGTTTGGGGTCCAAATGTTGTCGCTTATTTTATCCCGTAAGAAACGTTGCATCGAATCAATGTAATTGAATTCTACTCGCCTGGACGAGCGGAATTGAATGGTGAAACTGGTTTTGCTGTGCTGTGTTAAATCAGATTTTTGTATGACTGCATGTGTATTATTTTGAGAATAACAAAAAACAGTCATCCCCATATTACATAGTGTTTTATTGGTCGCTCGTCTATTTCACTTCCCACAGCTTAACCACTCATATATTTTGGTGTCGCTCGACGAGGCGAGTAGTACGAGTACCACTTTCATGGGTATGCGACTATTCCTTCTAGAGGTATTGCCAAAAAAACACAAACATCCCAGAATCCTCTCGGTTTGGGGTCCAAATGTTGTCGCTTATTATATCCCGTAAGAAACGTTGCATCGAATCAATGTAATTGAATTCTACTCGCCTGGACGAGCGGAATTGAATGGTGAAACTGGTTTTGCTGTGCTGTGTTAAATCAGATATTAGCATGACTGCATGTGTATTATTTTGAGAATAGCCAAAAACAGTCATCCCCATATTACATAGTGTTTTATTGGTCGCTCGTCTATTTCACTTCCCACAGCTTAACCACTCATATATTTTGATGCCGCTCGACGAGGCGAGTAGTACGAGTACCACTTTCATGGGTATGCGACTATTCCTTCCAGAGGTATTGCCAAAAAACCACAAACATCCCAGAATCCTCTCGGATTGGGGTCCAAATGTTGTCGCTTATTATATCCCATGAGAAACGTTGCATCGAATCAATGTAATTGAATTCTACTCGCCTGGACGAGCGGAATTGAATGGTGAAACTGGTTTTGCTGTGCTGTGTTAAATCAGATTTTTGTATGACTGCATGTGTATTATTTTGAGAATAACAAAAAACAGTCATCCCCATATTACATAGTGTTTTATTGGTCGCTCGTCTATTTCACTTCCCACAGCTTAACCACTCATATATTTTGGTGTCACTCGACGAGGCGAGTTGTACGAGTACCACTTTCATGGGTATGCGACTATTCCTTCTAGAGGTATTGCCAAAAAACCACAAACATCCCAGAATCCTCTCGGTTTGGGGTCCAAATGTTGTCGCTTATTATATCCCATGAGAAACGTTGCATCGAATCAATGTAATTGAATTCTACTCGCCTGGACGAGCGGAACTGAATGGTGAAACTGGGTTTGCTGTGCTGTGTTAAATCAGATTTTTGCATGACTGCATGTGTATTATTTTGAGAATAGCAAAAAACAGTCATCCCCATATTACATAGTGTTTTATTGGTCGCTCGTCTATTTCACTTCCCACAGCTTAACCACTCATATATTTTGATGCCGCTCGACGAGTCGAGTAGTACGAGTACCACCTTGATGGGTCTGCGACTATTCCTTCTAGAGGTATTGCCAAAAAACCACAAACATCCCAGAATCCTCTCGGTTTGGGGTCCAAATGTTGTCGCTTATTTTATCCCGTAAGAAACGTTGCATCGAATCAATGTAATTGAATTCTACTCGCCTGGACGAGCGGAATTGAATGGTGAAACTGGTTTTGCTGTGCTGTGTTAAATCAGATTTTTGTATGACTGCATGTGTATTATTTTGAGAATAACAAAAAACAGTCATCCCCATATTACATAGTGTTTTATTGGTCGCTCGTCTATTTCACTTCCCACAGCTTAACCACTCATATATTTTGGTGTCGCTCGACGAGGCGAGTAGTACGAGTACCACTTTCATGGGTATGCGACTATTCCTTCTAGAGGTATTGCCAAAAAAACACAAACATCCCAGAATCCTCTCGGTTTGGGGTCCAAATGTTGTCGCTTATTATATCCCGTAAGAAACGTTGCATCGAATCAATGTAATTGAATTCTACTCGCCTGGACGAGCGGAATTGAATGGTGAAACTGGTTTTGCTGTGCTGTGTTAAATCAGATATTAGCATGACTGCATGTGTATTATTTTGAGAATAGCCAAAAACAGTCATCCCCATATTACATAGTGTTTTATTGGTCGCTCGTCTATTTCACTTCCCACAGCTTAACCACTCATATATTTTGATGCCGCTCGACGAGGCGAGTAGTACGAGTACCACTTTCATGGGTATGCGACTATTCCTTCCAGAGGTATTGCCAAAAAACCACAAACATCCCAGAATCCTCTCGGATTGGGGTCCAAATGTTGTCGCTTATTATATCCCATGAGAAACGTTGCATCGAATCAATGTAATTGAATTCTACTCGCCTGGACGAGCGGAATTGAATGGTGTAACTGGGTTTGCTGTGCTGTGTTAAATCAGATATTTGCATGACTGCATGTGTATTATTTTGAGAATAGCCAAAAACAGTCATCCCCATATTACATAGTGTTTTATTGGTCGCTCGTCTATTTCACTTCCCACAGCTTAACCACTCATATATTTTGATGCCGCTCGACGAGGCGAGTAGTACGAGTACCACTTTCATGGGTATGCGACTATTCCTTCCAGAGGTATTGCCAAAAAACCACAAACATCCCAGAATCCTCTCGGATTGGGGTCCAAATGTTGTCGCTTATTATATCCCATGAGAAACGTTGCATCGAATCAATGTAATTGAATTCTACTCGCCTGGACGAGCGGAATTGAATGGTGTAACTGGGTTTGCTGTGCTGTGTTAAATCAGATATTTGCATGACTGCATGTGTATTATTTTGAGAATAACAAAAAACAGTCATCCCCAT
Organism: Lampetra fluviatilis; assembly: GCF_964198595.1. Classification (NCBI taxonomy): domain Eukaryota; kingdom Metazoa; phylum Chordata; class Hyperoartia; order Petromyzontiformes; family Petromyzontidae; genus Lampetra; species Lampetra fluviatilis. The sequence continues at coordinate 867 of NW_027620605.1, read as the reverse complement.
ATTACATAGTGTTTTATTGGTCGCTCGTCTATTTCACTTCCCACAGCTTAACCACTCATATATTTTGGTGTCGCTCGACGAGGCGAGTAGTACGAGTACCACTTTCATGGGTATGCGACTATTCCTTCTAGAGGTATTGCCAAAAAACCACAAACATCCCAGAATCCTCTCGGTTTGGGGTCCAAATGTTGTCGCTTATTATATCCCATAAGAAACGTTGCATCGAATCAATGTAATTGAATTCTACTCGCCTGGACGAGCGGAATTGAATGGTGAAACTGGGTTTGCTGTGCTGTGTTAAATCAGATATTTGCATGACTGCATGTGTATTATTTTGAGAATAGCCAAAAACAGTCATTCCCATGTTACATAGTGTTTTATTGGTCGCTCGTCTATTTCACTTCCCACAGCTTAAACACTCATATATTTTGATGCCGCTCGACGAGGCGAGTAGTACGAGTACCACGTTCATGGGTATGCGACTATTCCTTCTAGTGGTATTGCCAAAAAACCACAAACATCCCAGAATCCTCTCGGTTTGGGGTCCAAATGTTGTCGCTTATTATATCCCATGAGAAACGTTGCATCGAATCAATGTAATTGAATTCTACTCGCCTGGTCGAGCGGAACTGAATGGTGAAACTGGGTTTGCTGTGCTGTGTTAAATCAGATTTTTGCATGACTGCATGTGTATTATTTTGAGAATAGCAAAAAACAGTCATCCCCATATTACATAGTGTTTTATTGGTCGCTCGTCTATTTCACTTCCCATAGCTTAACCACTCATATATTTTGATGCCGCTCGACGAGTCGAGTAGTACGAGTACCACCTTGATGGGTCTGCGACTATTCCTTCTAGAGGTATTG
>NW_027620604.1:0-195000 GCF_964198595.1 Lampetra fluviatilis | reverse complement strand
GGCGGATGAGTGGGTGGATGTGTGTGTGGGTGGGTGTGTGGGTGGATGTGTGGATGTGTTTGTGTGTGGGTGGGTGTGTGGGTGGGCGGATGTGTGGATGTGTGTGTGTGTGGGTGGGTGTGTGGGTGGGTGGATGTGTGTGTGTGTGTGGGTGGATGTGTGAGTGGGTGGGTGGGTGGATGTGTGGATGTGTGTGTGTGTGGGTGGGCGGATGAGTGGGTGGATGTGTGTGTGTGTGGGTGGGTGTGTGGGTGTGTGTGTGGGTGTGGTGTGTGGGTGGATGTGTGTGTGTGTGTGGCTGGGTGCGTTGTTTATAGTTCACTGACGTTTTCTCTCCCATTTGCTCAGGTTGGTTTGATATCGAACAGGAGAAGAATACAAACGTCTACGTCAGTGGTGAGTGACACGCACGGGGAGAGAGAGACACACGGGGGGAGAGAGACACGGGGAGAGAGACACACGGGGAGAGAGAGACACGGGGAGAGAGACACGGAGAGAGAGACACGGGGAGAGAGAGACACGGGGAGAGAGACACGGAGAGAGAGACACGGGGAGAGAGACACGGGGAGAGAGAGACACGGGGAGAGAGAGACACGGGGAGAGAGACACACGGGGAGAGAGAGAGAGACACGGGGAGAGAGACACACGGGGAGAGAGACACACGGGGAGAGAGACACACGGGAGAGAGACACACGGGGAGAGAGACACACGGGGAGAGAGAGACACGGAGAGAGAGACACACGGGGAGAGAAAGAGAGACACGGGGAGAGAGACACACGGGGAGAGAGAGACACGGGGAGAGAGAGACACGGGGGAGAGAGAGAGACATGGTGAGAGAGACACGGGGATAGAGACACGGGGAGAGAGACACGGGGAGAAAGACACGTGGAGAGTGAGACACGGGAGAGACACGGGGAGAGAGACACGGGGAGAAAGACACGTGGAGAGTGAGACACGGAGAGTGAGACACGGGGAGTGAGACACACGGGGGAGAGAGACACGGGGAGAGAGAGATACGGGGAGAGAGACACGGAGAGTGAGACACGGGGAGAGAGACACGGGGAGAGAGAGACACGGGGAGAGAGACACGGAGAGTGAGACACGGGGAGAGAGACACGGGGAGAGAGACACGGGGAGAGAGAGACACGGGGAGAGAGAGACACGGGGAGAGAGAGACACGGGGAGAGAGAGAGACGGGGGGAGAGAGACACGGGGAGAGAGAGACACGGGGAGAGAGACACGGGGAGAGAGAGAGACACGGGGAGAGAGAGACACGGGGAGAGAGAGACACGGGGAGAGAGAGACACGGGGAGAGAGAGACGGGGAGAGAGAGACACGGGGAGAGAGACACGGGGAGAGAGACACACGGGGAGAGAGAGACACGGGGAGAGAGAGAGACGGGGGGAGAGAGACACGGGGAGAGAGAGACACGGGGAGAGAGACACGGGGAGAGAGAGAGACGGGGAGAGAGACACGGGGAGAGAGAGACACGGGGAGAGAGAGACACGGGGAGAGAGAGACACGGGGAGAGAGAGACACGGGGAGAGAGAGACGGGGAGAGAGAGACACGGGGAGAGAGACACGGGGAGAGAGACACACGGGGAGAGAGAGACACGGGGAGAGAGACACGGGGAGAGAGAGACACGGGGAGAGAGAGACACGGGGAGAGAGAGATACGGGGAAGACACGGGGAGAGAGACACGGGGAGAGAGAGATACGGGGAGAGAGACACGGGGAGAGAGAGACACGGGGAGAGAGAGACACGGGGAGAGAGACACACGGGGAGAGAGAGACACGGGGAGAGAGACACACGGGGAGAGAGACACACGGGGAGAGAGACACACGGGGAGAGAGAGACACGGGGAGAGAGACACACGGGGAGAGAGACACACGGGGAGAGAGACACACGGGGAGAGAGACACACGGGGAGAGAGAGACACGGGGAGAGAGAGACACGGGAGAGAGACACACGGGGAGAGAAAGAGAGACACGGGGAGAGAGACACACGGGGAGAGAGAAACACGGGGAGAGAGAGACACGGGGAGAGAGAGAGACACGGGGAGAGAGAGAGAGACATGGTGAGAGAGACACGGGGATAGAGACACGGGGAGAGAGACACGGGGAGAAAGACACGTGGAGAGAGACACGGGGAGAAAGACACGTGGAGAGTGAGACACGGGGAGAGACACGGGGAGTGAGACACGGGGAGTGAGACACGGGGAGAGAGACACACGGGGAGAGAGAGACACGGGGAGAGAGAGACACGGGGAGAGAGAGACACGGGGAGAGAGACACACGGGGGGAGAGAGACACGGGGAGAGAGAGATACGGGGAGAGAGACACGGAGAGTGAGACACGGGGAGAGAGACACGGGGAGAGAGAGACACGGGGAGAGAGACACGGAGAGTGAGACACGGGGAGAGAGACACGGGGAGAGAGACACGGGGAGAGAGAGACACGGGGAGAGAGAGACACGGGGAGAGAGAGACACGGGGAGAGAGAGACACGGGGAGAGAGAGACACGGGGAGAGAGAGACACGGGGAGAGAGAGAGACGGGGGGAGAGAGACACGGGGAGAGAGAGACACGGGGAGAGAGAGACACGGGGAGAGAGAGACACGGGGAGAGAGAGACACGGGGAGAGAGAGACACGGGGAGAGAGAGATACGGGGAAGAGACGGGGAGAGAGACACGGGGAGAGAGAGACACGGGGAGAGAGAGACACGGGGAGAGAGACACGGGGAGAGAGAGACACGGGGAGAGAGAGACACGGGGAGAGAGACACACGGGGAGAGAGAGACACGGGGAGAGAGACACGGGGAGAGAGAGACACGGGGAGAGAGAGACACGGGGAGAGAGAGATACGGGGAAGACACGGGGAGAGAGACACGGGGAGAGAGAGATACGGGGAGAGAGACACGGGGAGAGAGAGACACGGGGAGAGAGAGACACGGGGAGAGAGAGACACGGGGATAGAGAGACACGGGGAGAGAGAGAGACGGGGGGACAGAGACACGGGGAAAGAGAGACACGGGGAGAGAGAGAGACGGGGGGACAGAGACACGGGGAGAGAGAGACACGGGGAGAGAGAGACACGGGGAGAGAGAGACACGGGGAGAGAGAGACACGGGGAGAGAGAGATACGGGGAGAGAGACACGGGGAGAGAGACACGGGGAGAGAGAGATACGGGGAGAGAGACACGGGGAGAGAGAGACACGGGGAGAGAGAGACACGGGGAGAGAGAGACACGGGGAGAGAGAGATACGGGGAAGACACGGAGAGTGAGACACGGGGAGAGAGACACGGGGAGAGAGAGATACGGGGAGAGAGACACGGGGAGAGAGAGACACGGGGAGAGAGAGACACGGGGAGAGAGAGAGACGGGGGGAGAGAGACACGGGGAGAGAGAGACACGGGGAGAGAGAGACACGGGGAGAGAGAGAGACGGGGGGACAGAGACACGGGGAGAGAGAGACACGGGGAGAGAGAGACACGGGGAGAGAGAGACACGGGGAGAGAGAGACACGGGGAGAGAGAGACACGGGGAGAGAGAGACACGGGGAGAGAGAGATACGGGGAAGACACGGGGAGAGAGACACGGGGAGAGAGAGAGACGGGGAGAGAGACACGGGGAGAGAGAGACACGGGGAGAGAGAGACACGGGGAGAGAGACACGGGGAGAGAGAGACACGGGGAGAGAGAGACACGGGGAGAGAGACACACGGGGAGAGAGAGACACGGGGAGAGAGACACACGGGGAGAGAGAGACACGGGGAGAGAGACACACGGGGGGAGAGAGACACGGGGAGAGAGAGACACGGGGAGAGAGACACACGGGGAGAGAGAGACACGGGGAGAGAGACACACGGGGAGAGAGAGACACGGGGAGAGAGACACACGGGGGAGAGAGACACGGGGAGAGAGAGACACGGGGGAGAGAGAGACACGGGGAGAGAGAGACACGGGGAGAGAGAGACACGGGGAGAGAGAGACACGGGGAGAGAGAGACACGGGGAGAGAGAGACACGGGGAGAGAGACACGGAGAGTGAGACACGGGGAGAGAGACACGGGGAGAGAGAGACACGGGGAGAGAGAGACACGGGGAGAGAGACACGGGGAGAGAGAGACACGGGGAGAGAGAGAGACACGGGGAGAGAGAGAGACGCGGGGAGAGAGAGACACGGGGAGAGAGAGACACGGGGAGAGAGAGACACGGGGAGAGAGAGACACGGGGAGAGAGAGACACGGGGAGAGAGAGACACGGGGAGAGAGACACGGGGAGAGAGAGACACGGGGAGAGAGAGACACGGGGAGAGAGAGACACGGGGAGAGAGACACGGGGAGAGAGACACGGGGAGAGAGACACGGGGAGAGAGACACGGGGAGAGAGAGACACGGGGAGAGAGACACGGGGAGAGAGACACAGGGAGAGAGAGACACAGGGAGAGAGAGACACGGGGAGAGAGACACGGGGAGAGAGGTTATAGTGGTTGTGGTTATAGTGTTTGAGGTTATAGTTATGGCGCTTGCGGTTGTTGTAGTAGTAGTAGTAGTTGTTGTGGTGGTGGTTGTGGCTCTAGTCGTGGTGGTGGTGGTGGTGCTTGTGGTGGTTGTTGTTGTAGTAGTAGTAGTTGTTGTGGTGGTGGTGGTTGTGGTTGTGGTTATAGTGGTTGTGGTATTTGCCAGGGCTGCCCACTGACATCACCCAGGAGGAGTTTGAGGAGCTCATGTCCAAGTGCGGCATCGTCGTCAGGGACCCGGTCACCGGCAAACTCAAGTGCAAGTTGTACCGGGACTCAGTCACGGACACTCTCAAGGGCGACGGGATCTGCTGCTACCTCAAGGTGAGTGGGTGGGTGGGTGGGTGAGTGGGTGGGTGAGTGTGCGGGTGAGTGAGCGAGTGGGTGAGCGAGCGAGTGGGTGAGTGAGCGAGTGGGTGAGTGAGCGAGTGAGTGAGTGACTGAGCGAGTGCCTGAGCGAGTGAGTGAGTGACTGACTGAGTTAGTGAGACCCGGTCACCGGCAAACTCAAGTGCAAGTTGTACCGGGACTCAGTCACGGACACTCTCAAGGGCGACGGGATCTGCTGCTACCTCAAGGTGAGTGGGTGGGTGGGTGAGTGAGTGGGTGAGTGGGTGAGTGGGTGAGTGGGTGGGTGGGTGGGTGGGTGAGTGAGTGAGTGGGTGGGTGGGTGGGTGAGTGAGTGATTGAGTGGGTGAGTGGGTGGGTGAGTGGGTGAGTGGGTGGGTGAGTGACTGAGTGACTGAGCGAGTGACTGAGCGAGCGACTGAGCGACTGACTGAGCGAGCGAATGACTGAGCGAGCGACTGACTGATTGACTGAGCGAATGACTGAATGACTGACTGAGCGAGCGACTGACTGAGTGAGTGACTGAGTGAGTGACTGACTGACTGACTGAGTGAGTGAGTGAGTAAATGACTGAGCGACTGAGTGAGTGACTGAGTGAGCGAGCGAGCGACTGAGCGACTGACTGAGCGAGCGAATGACTGAGCGAGCGACTCAGCGAGTCACTGACTGACTGACTGAGTGACTGACTGAGTGACTGACTGACTGACTGAGTGAGTCAGTGAGTAAATGACTGAGTGAGTGACTGAGTGACTGAGCGAGCGACTGACTGAGCGAGCGAGCGACTGAGCGACTGACTGAGCGAGCGAATGACTGAGCGAGCGACTCAGCGAGTCACTGACTGACTGACTGAGTGACTGACTGAGTGACTGAGTGAGTGACTGACTGACTGACTGACTGAGTGAGTCAGTGAGTAAATGACTGAGTGACTGACTGAGTGACTGACTGAGTGACTGAGTGAGTGACTGACTGACTGACTGACTGAGTGAGTCAGTGAGTAAATGACTGAGTGACTGACTGAGTGACTACCTTCCCCAGAGAGAGTCTGTGGAGCTAGCGATGCGTCTGCTGGATGAGAGTGCGCTACGAGGCTGCACCGTCAAGGTGGAAGCTGCTCGCTTTGCGTGAGTGAGCGACTGAGTGAGTGGGTGAGTGACTGAGTGACTCAGTGAGTGACTGAGCGAGTGACTGAGCGAGTGGCTGAGCGAGTGGCTGAGCGAGTGGCTGAGCGAGTGGCTGAGCGCGTGGCTGAGCGAGTGAGTGACTGACTGAGTTAGTGAGACCCGGTCACGGGCAAACTCAAGTGCAAGTTGTACCGGGACTCCATCACGGACACTCTCAAGGGTGATGGGATCTGCTGCTACCTCAAGGTGAGTGGGTGGGTGGGTGAGTGGGTGAGTGGGCGGGTGAGTGGGTGAGTGGGCGGGTGAGTGGGTGAGTGGGCGGGTGAGTGGGTGAGTGGGCGGGTGAGTGGGTGGGTGGGCGAGTGAGTGGGTGGGTGAGTGGGTGAGTGAGTGAGTGACTGAGTCAGTGATTGAGCGAGTGAGTGAGCGAATGACTGAGTGACTGACTGAGTGACTGAGTGAGTGACTGAGTGAGTGACCCCCCCACCCCAGAGGGAGTCTGTGGAGCTAGCGATGCGTCTGCTGGATGAGAGTGCACTACGAGGCTGCACCGTCAAGGTGGAAGCTGCTCGCTTTGCGTGAGTGAGTGAGTGAGTGAGCGACTGAGTGAGTGACTGAGTGAGTGACTGAGCGAGTGAGTGAGCGAATGACTGAGTGACTGACTGAGTGACTGAGTGAGTGAGTGACTGACTGACTGACTGAGTGAGTGAGTGAGTAAATGAGTGAGTGAGTGAGTAAATGACTGAGTGAGTGACTGAGTGACTGAGTGAGTGACTGAGTGAGTGAGCGAGTGAGCGAGTGAGCGAGCGAGCGACTGAGCGACTTACTGAGCGAGCGAATGAGCGAGCGACTGAGCGACTTTCTGAGCGAGCGAATGACTGAGCGAGCGACTGAGCGAGTCACTGACTGACTGACTGAGCGACTGACTGAGTGACTGAGTGAGTGACTGACTGAGCGCGTGACTGAATGACTGACTGAGCGAGCGACTGACTGAGTGAGTGACTGAGTGAGTGAGTGACTGACTGACTGACTGAGTGAGTAAATGACTGAGCGACTGAGTGAGTGACTGAGTGAGCGACTGAGCGACTGACTGAGCGAGCGAATGACTGAGCGAGCGACTGAGCGAGTCACTGACTGAGTGACTGAGTGACTGACTGAGTGACTGAGCGAGTGACTGACTGACTGACTGACTGCGTGAGTGTCTACCCCACCCCAGAGGGAGTCTGTGGAGCTAGCGATGCGTCTGCTGGATGAGAGTGCGCTACGAGGCTGCACCGTCAAGGTGGAAGCTGCTCGCTTTGTGTGAGTGAGTGAGTGTGTGAGTGAGTGAGCGACTGAGTGAGTGACTGAGTGAGTGACTGAGCGAGTGAGTGACTGAGTGGGTGAGTGAGTGACTGAATGAGTGAGTGAGTGGGTGAGTGAGTGACTGAGTGAATGACTGAGTGAATGACTGAGTGACTGAGTGAGTGACTGAGTGAGTGAGTGGGTGAGTGAGTGACTGAGTGAGCGACTGAGTGAGTGACTGAGTGAGTGACTGAGCGAGTGAGTGAGCGAATGACTGAGTGACTGAGTGACTGAGTGAGTGAGTGAGTGACTGAGTGAGTGAGTGACTGACTGACTGAGTGAGTGACTGAGTGAGTGACTGAGCGAGTGAGTGAGCGAATGACTGAGTGAGTGAGTGAGTGACTGAGTGAGTGAGTGACTGACTGACTGAGTGAGTGACTGAGTGAGTGACTGAGCGAGTGAGTGAGCGAATGACTGAATGACTGAGTGAGTGAGTGACTGAGTGAGTGAGTGAGTAAATGACTGAGTGAGTGACTGAGCGACTGAGTGAGTGACTGAGTGAGCGAGCGAGCGACTGAGCGACTTACTGAGCGAGCGAGCGACTGAGCGAGTCACTGAGTGACTGACTGAGTGACTGAGTGAGTGACTACCTTCCCCAGAGGGAGTCTGTGGAGCTAGCGATGCGTCTGCTGGATGAGAGTGCGCTACGAGGCTGCACCGTCAAGGTGGAAGCCGCTCGCTTTGCCCTGAAGGGCGACTACGACGCCACCAAGAGACGCAAACGCAGCAAGGAGGAGCGCAAGCAGCTGCAGCAGCAGAAGAAGTGGGTACACACTCACCACCACGCTCACCACGCTCACCACCACGCTCACCACGCTCACCACCACACTCACCACTACACTCACCACCACGCTCACCACCACGCTCACCACTACTACACTCACCACCACGCTCACCACGCTCACCACCACGCTCACCACGCTCACCACCACACTCACCACGCTCACCACGCTCACCACCACGCTCACCACGCTCACCACCACGCTCACCACGCTCACCACCACGCTCACCACGCTCACCACCACACTCACCACTACTACACTCACCACCACACTCACCACCACACTCACCACGCTCACCACCACACTAACTCACTTCTTCTGCAGCAGCAGAAGAAGTGAGTTAGTGTGCTAGTTAGTGTGCTAGTTAGTGTGCTAGTTACTAGTTAGTGTGCTAGTTAGTGTGCTAGTTAGTGTGCTAGTTGCTAGTTAGTGTGCTAGTTAGTGTGCTAGTTAGTGTGCTAGTTGCTAGTTAGTGTGCTAGTTAGTGTGCTAGTTACTAGTTAGTGTGCTAGTTAGTGTGCTAGTTAGTGTGCTAGTTGCTAGTTAGTGTGCTAGTTAGTGTGCTAGTTACTAGTTAGTGTGCTAGTTAGTGTGCTAGTTAGTGTACTAGTTAGTGTGCTAGTTAGTGTGCTAGTTAGTGTGCTAGTTAGTGTGCTAGTTAGTGTGCTAGTTAGTGTGCTAGTTAGTGTGCTAGTTAGTGTGCTAGTTAGTGTACTAGTTAGTGTACTAGTTACTAGTTAGTGTGCTAGTTAGTGTACTAGTTGCTAGTTAGTGTGCTAGTTACTAGTTAGTGTGCTAGTTAGTGTGCTAGTTAGTGTGCTAGTTAGTGTGCTAGTTAGTGTGCTAGTTAGTGTACTAGTTACTAGTTAGTGTGCTAGTTAGTGTGCTAGTTAGTGTGCTAGTTAGTGTGCTAGTTAGTGTGTTAGTTAGTGTGCTAGTTAGTGTACTAGTTAGTGTGTTAGTTAGTGCGCTAGTTAGTGTACTAGTTACTAGTTAGTGTGCTAGTTAGTGTGCTAGTTAGTGTGCTAGTTAGTGTGTTAGTTAGTGCGCTAGTTAGTGTACTAGTTACTAGTTAGTGTGCTAGTTAGTGTGCTAGTTAGTGTGCTAGTTAGTGTGCTAGTTAGTGTGCTAGTTAGTGTGCTAGTTAGTGTGCTAGTTAGTGTGTTAGTTAGTGTGCTAGTTACTAGTTAGTGTGCTAGTTAGTGCTAGTTAGTGTGCTAGTTAGTGTACTAGTTAGTGTGCTAGTTAGTGTGCTAGTTAGTGTGCTAGTTAGTGTGCTAGTTAGTGTACTAGTTAGTGTGCTAGTTAGTGTGCTAGTTAGTGTGCTAGTTAGTGTACTAGTTAGTGTGCTAGTTAGTGCTAGTTAGTGCTAGTTAGTGTGCTAGTTAGTGTGCTAGTTACTAGTTAGTGTGCTAGTTAGTGTGCTAGTTACTAGTTAGTGTGCTAGTTAGTGTGCTAGTTGCTAGTTAGTGTGCTAGTTAGTGTGCTAGTTGCTAGTTAGTGTGCTAGTTACTAGTTAGTGTGCTAGTTAGTGTGCTAGTTAGTGTGCTAGTTAGTGTGCTAGTTAGTGTACTAGTTAGTGTACTAGTTAGTGTGCTAGTTAGTGTACTAGTTAGTGTACTAGTTACTAGTTAGTGAGCTAGTTAGTGTACTAGTTAGTGTACTAGTTAGTGCGCTAGTTAGTGTGCTAGTTAGTGTGCTAGTTAGTGTACTAGTTAGTGTACTAGTTACTAGTTAGTGAGCTAGTTAGTGTGCTAGTTAGTGCGCTAGTTAGTGTGCTAGTTAGTGTGCTAGTTAGTGTGCTAGTTAGTGTGCTAGTTAGTGTGCTAGTTAGTGTGCTAGTTGCTAGTTAGTGTGCTAGTTAGTGTGCTAGTTACTAGTTAGTGTGCTAGTTAGTGTGCTAGTTAGTGTGCTAGTTAGTGTGCTAGTTAGTGTGCTAGTTAGTGTGCTAGTTAGTGTGCTAGTTGCTAGTTAGTGTGCTAGTTACTAGTTAGTGTGCTAGTTAGTGTACTAGTTAGTGTGCTAGTTAGTGTACTAGTTAGTGTACTAGTTACTAGTTAGTGTGCTAGTTAGTGTACTAGTTAGTGTGCTAGTTAGTGTACTAGTTAGTGTGCTAGTTAGTGTACTAGTTAGTGCGCTAGTTAGTGTGCTAGTTAGTGTGCTAGTTACTAGTTAGTGTGTAGTTAGTGTACTAGTTAGTGTGCTGGTTGCTAGTTAGTGTGCTAGTTAGTGTGCTAGTTAGTGTGCTAGTTAGTGTGCTAGTTACTAGTTAGTGTGTAGTTAGTGTACTAGTTAGTGTGCTGGTTGCTAGTTAGTGTGCTAGTTAGTGTGCTAGTTAGTGTGCTAGTTAGTGTGCTAGTTACTAGTTAGTGTGCTAGTTAGTGTGCTAGTTAGTGTGCTAGTTAGTGTGCTAGTTAGTGTGCTAGTTAGTGCGCTAGTTAGTGCGCTAGTTAGTGCGCTAGTTAGTGCGCTTGTTAGTGCGCTAGTTAGTGTACTAGTTAGTGCGCTAGTTAGTGCGCTAGTTAGTGTGCTAGTTAGTGTACTAGTTAGTGTGCTAGTTAGTGCGCTAGTTAGTGTACTAGTTAGTGTGCTAGTGTACTAGTTAGTGCGCTAGTTAGTGCGCTTGTTAGTGCGCTAGTTAGTGTACTAGTTAGTGCGCTTGTTAGTGCGCTAGTTAGTGTACTAGTTAGTGCGCTAGTTAGTGCGCTTGTTAGTGCGCTAGTTAGTGTACTAGTTAGTGCGCTAGTTAGTGCGCTAGTTAGTGTGCTAGTTAGTGTACTAGTTAGTGCGCTAGTTAGTGCGCTAGTTAGTGTGCTAGTTAGTGTGCTAGTTAGTGTGCTAGCTAGTGTGCTAGTTAGTGTGCTAGTTAGTGCGCTAGTTAGTGCGCTAGTTAGTGTGCTAGTTAGTGTACTAGTTAGTGTGCTAGTTAGTGTACTAGTTAGTGTGCTAGTTAGTGCGCTAGTTAGTGCGCTTGTTAGTGTACTAGTTAGTGTGCTAGTTAGTGTGCTAGTTAGTGTGCTAGTTAGTGTGCTAGTTAGTGCGCTAGTTAGTGTGCTAGTTAGTGTACTAGTTAGTGTGCTAGTTAGTGCGCTAGTTAGTGCGCTTGTTAGTGTACTAGTTAGTGTGCTAGTTAGTGTGCTAGTTAGTGTGCTAGTTAGTGTACTAGTTAGTGTGCTAGTTAGTGTGCTAGTTAGTGTGCTAGTTAGTGTACTAGTTAGTGTGCTAGTTAGTGCGCTAGTTAGTGCGCTTGTTAGTGTACTAGTTAGTGTGCTAGTTAGTGTGCTAGTTAGTGTGCTAGTTAGTGTGCTAGTTAGTGCGCTAGTTAGTGTGCTAGTTAGTGTGCTAGTTAGTGTGCTAGTTAGTGCTAGTTAGTGTACTAGTCAGTGTACTAGTTAGTGTGCTAGTGTACTAGTTAGTGTACTAGTTAGTGCGCTAGTTAGTGTGCTAGTTAGTGTGCTAGTTAGTGTGCTAGTTAGTGTGCTAGTTAGTGTGCTAGTTAGTGTGCTAGTTAGTGCGCTAGTTAGTGTGCTAGTTAGTGTACTAGTTGCTAGTTAGTGTGCTAGTTAGTGTGCTAGTTAGTGTACTAGTTGCTAGTTAGTGTACTAGTTAGTGTGCTAGTTAGTGTACTAGTTGCTAGTTAGTGTGCTAGTTAGTGCGCTAGTTAGTGTACTAGTTGCTAGTTAGTGTACTAGTTAGTGCGCTAGTTAGTGTACTAGTTGCTAGTTAGTGTACTAGTTAGTGCTAGTTAGTGTACTAGTTGCTAGTTAGTGTACTAGTTAGTGCGCTAGTTAGTGTACTAGTTGCTAGTTAGTGTACTAGTTAGTGCGCTAGTTAGTGTACTAGTTGCTAGTTAGTGTACTAGTTAGTGCTAGTTAGTGTACTAGTTGCTAGTTAGTGTACTAGTTAGTGCGCTAGTTAGTGTACTAGTTGCTAGTTAGTGTACTAGTTAGTGTGCTAGTTGCTAGTTAGTGTACTAGTTAGTGCGCTAGTTAGTGTACTAGTTGCTAGTTAGTGTGCTAGTTAGTGTGCTAGTTGCTAGTTAGTGCGCTAGTTAGTGTACTAGTTGCTAGTTAGTGTGCTAGTTAGTGCGCTAGTTAGTGTACTAGTTGCTAGTTAGTGTACTAGTTAGTGCGCTAGTTAGTGTACTAGTTGCTAGTTAGTGTACTAGTTAGTGCTAGTTAGTGTACTAGTTGCTAGTTAGTGTACTAGTTAGTGCGCTAGTTAGTGTACTAGTTGCTAGTTAGTGTACTAGTTAGTGCGCTAGTTAGTGTACTAGTTGCTAGTTAGTGTACTAGTTAGTGTGCTAGTTGCTAGTTAGTGTACTAGTTAGTGCGCTAGTTAGTGTACTAGTTGCTAGTTAGTGTGCTAGTTAGTGTGCTAGTTGCTAGTTAGTGTGCTAGTTAGTGTGCTAGTTAGTGTGCTAGTTAGTGTGCTAGTTGCTAGTTAGTGCGCTAGTTAGTGTGCTAGTTGCTAGTTAGTGCGCTAGTTAGTGTGCTAGTTGCTAGTTAGTGTGTTAGTTAGTGTGCTAGTTAGTGTGCTAGTTAGTGTGCTAGTTAGTGCGCTAGTTAGTGTACTAGTTGCTAGTTAGTGTACTAGTTAGTGTGCTAGTTAGTGTGCTAGTTAGTGCGCTAGTTAGTGCGCTAGTTAGTGTGCTAGTTAGTGTACTAGTTAGTGTGCTAGTTAGTGTACTAGTTGCTAGTTAGTGTGCTAGTTAGTGTGCTAGTTAGTGTGCTAGTTAGTGTGCTAGTTAGTGTACTAGTTGCTAGTTAGTGTGCTGGTTAGTGTGCTAGTTAGTGTGCTAGTTAGTGTGCTAGTTAGTGTGCTAGTTAGTGTACTAGTTGCTAGTTAGTGTGCTAGTTAGTGTGCTAGTTAGTGTGCTAGTTAGTGTGCTAGTTAGTGTACTAGTTGCTAGTTAGTGTGCTAGTTAGTGTGCTAGTTAGTGTGCTAGTTAGTGTGCTAGTTAGTGTGCTAGTTAGTGTACTAGTTGCTAGTTAGTGTGCTAGTTAGTGTGCTAGTTAGTGTGCTAGTTAGTGTACTAGTTAGTGTACTAGTTGCTAGTTAGTGTGCTGGTTGTGTGTGCAGGCAGCTGGACTGGAAGCCGGAGCGAGCGGCGGGGAGTTTGCGGCTGAAACACGAACGAGTTGTCATCCTGCACCAGCTGTTCCACCCCAGCGACTTCCAGGTGACAACCACAACCACCACAACCACCACAACTATAACCACAACTACCACAACCACCACAACTATAACCACAACTACCACAACCACCACAACCACCACAACTATAACCACAACTACCACAACCACCACAACCACCACAACTATAACCACAACTACCACAACCACCACAACCACCACAACTATAACCACAACTACCACAACCACCACAACTATAACCACAACTACCACAACCACCACAACCACCACAACTATAACCACAACTACCACAACCACCACAACTATAACCACAACTATAACCACAACTACCACAACCACCACAACTATAACCACAACTACCACAACCACCACAACTATAACCACAACTATAACCACAACTACCACAACCACCACAACTATAACCACAACTACCACAACCACCACAACTACCACAACCTGTTCCACCCCACCGACTTCCAGGTGACAACAACTAACACAACCACCACAACTATAACCACAACTACAACAACCACCACAACTACCACAACTACAACAACCACCACAACTATAACCACAACTACCACAACCACCACAACTACCACAACTACAACAACCACCACAACTACCACAACTACAACAACCACCACAACTATAACCACAACTACCACAACCACCACAACTACCACAACTACCACCACAACTATAACCACAACTACCACAACCACCACAACTATAACCACAACTACCACAACCACCACAACTACCACAACTACCACCACAACTATAACCACAACTACCACAACCACCACAACTACCACAACAACTACCACCACAACTACCACAACCACCACCACAACTACCACCACCTGTTCCACCCCACCGACTTCCAGGTGACAACAACCACCACAACTACTACCACAACCACCACAACTACTACTACTACCATTACTACTACTACCACCACCACAACCACCACAACTACTACTACCACTACTACTACCACTACTACCACTACTACAACCACAACCACCACAACCACCACAACTACTACTACTACCACTACCACCACCACAACTACCACCACCACTACTACCACAACTACAACCCCAACTACCACTACCACAACAACTACCACAACCACCACTACAACTACCACAACTACCACAACTACTACCACAACTACCACAACTACTACCACAACTACCGCAACGACCACAACCACCACAACCACCACTACCACAACTTCTACCACAACTACCCGCCATGATGTTGTGGTTATCTGCGTGGTGGTTGACTGCATGGTGGTGGTGGTGGTGATGGTTGACTGCTTGGTGGTGGTGGTGGTTGTGGTGGTGATGGTGGTGGTGGTTGACTGGGTGGTGGTGGTGGTTGTGGTGGTGGTGGTGGTGGTGGTTGACTGGGTGGTGGTGATGGTGGTGGTGGTGGTTGTGGTGGTGGTGGTTGTGGTGGTGGTGATGGCGGTTGACGTGGTGATGGTGGTTGACTGGGTGGTGGTGATGGTGGTGGTGGTGGTTGTGGTGGTGGTGGTTGTGGTGGTGGTGGTGGTTGTGGTGGTGGTGGTTGTGGTGGTGGTTGTGGTGGTGGTGGTGGTTGTGGTGGTGGTTGTGGTGGTGGTTGTGGTGTCGCAGGATGATCCACTGGTGCTGAACGAGATCTCTCAGGACCTGCGCTCCGAAGCGGAGAAGTTTGGCTGTGTCAAGAAAGTCATCCTGTTCGATGTGAGGCTCACCCACTCGCTCACCCACTCACCCGCTCGCTCACCCACTCACTCACTCACTCACTCACTCGCACACTCACTCACCCACTCACTCACCCGCTCACCCACTCGCTCACCCACTCGCACACTCACTCACTCGCACACTCACTCACTCACCCACTCACTCACCCGCTCACCCGCTCGCTCACCCACTCGCTCACTCGCTCCCTCACCCACTCACTCGCTCACTCGCACACTCACTCACTCACTCACCCGCTCACACACTCACTCGCTCACCCGCTCACTCACCCACATACTCACTCACCCACTCACTCACACACTCACCCACTCATTCACTCGCTCACCCGCTCACCCGCTCGTTCACCCACTCACCCGCTCACTCACTCACATACTCACTCACCCACTCACTCACACACTCGCTCACCCACTCACTCACTCACCCACTGACTCACCCGCTCACTCACTCACTTACTCACTCACTCGCTCGTCCTCTCACTCACCCACTCACTCACAAACCCTGTGTCTCTCCGTGTCTCTCTGCGTCTCTCTCCTCGCGCCTCTCCGTGTCTCACTCTCCGTGTCTCACTCTCCGTGTCTCACTCTCCGTGTCTCTCCGTGTCTCACTCTCCGTGTCTCACTCTCCGTGTCTCACTCTCCGTGTCTCTCCGTGTCTCACTCTCCGTGTCTCACTCTCCGTGTCTCACTCTCCGTGTCTCTCCGTGTCTCACTCTCCGTGTCTCTCCGTGTCTCACTCCCCGTGTCTCTCCGTGTCTCACTCCCCGTGTCTCTCCGTGTCTCACTCTCCGTGTCTCTCCGTGTCTCACTCCCCGTGTCTCTCCGTGTCTCACTCCCCGTGTCTCTCCGTGTCTCACTCTCCGTGTCTCTCCGTGTCTCACTCCCCGTGTCTCTCCGTGTCTCACTCCCCGTGTCTCTCCGTGTCTCACTCTCCGTGTCTCTCCGTGTCTCACTCTCCGTGTCTCACTCTCCGTGTCTCTCCGTGTCTCCCCGTGTCTCACTCTCCGTGTCTCACTCTCCGTGTCTCACTCTCCGTGTCTCTCCGTGTCTCACTCTCCGTGTCTCACTCTCCGTGTCTCTCCGTGTCTCACTCTCCGTGTCTCCCCGTGTCTCACTCACCGTGTCTCACTCTCCGTGTCTCACTCTCCGTGTCTCCCCGTGTCTCACTCTCCGTGTCTCTCCGTGTCTCACTCCCCGTGTCTCTCCGTGTCTCACTCACCGTGTCTCACTCTCCGTGTCTCACCGTGTCTCACTCTCCGTGTCTCACTCTCCGTGTCTCACTCTCCGTGTCTCACCGTGTCTCACTCTCCGTGTCTCATTCTCCGTGTCTCACTCTCCGTGTCTCACCGTGTCTCACTCTCCGTGTCTCACTCTCCGTGTCTCACCGTGTCTCACTCTCCGTGTCTCCCCGTGTCTCACTCTCCGTGTCTCTCCGTGTCTCACTCCCCGTGTCTCTCCGTGTCTCTCCGTGTCTCACTCACCGTGTCTCACTCTCCGTGTCTCCCCGTGTCTCACTCTCCGTGTCTCACTCTCCGTGTCTCTCCGTGTCTCTCCGTGTCTCCCCGTGTCTCTCCGTGTCTCACTCTCCGTGTCTCTCCGTGTCTCACTCTCCGTGTCTCACTCTCCGTGTCTCACTCTCCGTGTCTCACTCTCCGTGTCTCACTCTCCGTGTCTCTCCGTGTCTCTCCGTGTCTCTCCGTGTCTCACTCTCCGTGTCTCACTCTCCGTGTCTCACTCCCCGTGTCTCACTCTCCGTGTCTCTCCGTGTCTCACTCTCCGTGTCTCCCCGTGTCTCACTCTCCGTGTCTCACTCTCCGTGTCTCTCCGTGTCTCACTCTCCGTGTCTCACTCTCCGTGTCTCACTCCCCGTGTCTCACTCTCCGTGTCTCACCGTGTCTCACTCTCCGTGTCTCCCCGTGTCTCACTCTCCGTGTCTCTCCGTGTCTCACTCCCCGTGTCTCTCCGTGTCTCTCCGTGTCTCACTCACCGTGTCTCACTCTCCGTGTCTCACCGTGTCTCACTCTCCGTGTCTCCCCGTGTCTCACTCCCCGTGTCTCTCCGTGTCTCTCCGTGTCTCTCCGTGTCTCACTCTCCGTGTCTCTCCGTGTCTCCCCGTGTCTCACTCTCCATGTCTCCCCGTGTCTCACTCTCCGTGTCTCTCCGTGTCTCACTCTCCGTGTCTCACTCCCCGTGTCTCTCCGTGTCTCCCCGTGTCTCACTCCCCGTGTCTCTCCGTGTCTCACTCTCCGTGTCTCTCCGTGTCTCTCCGTGTCTCTCTCTCCGTGTCTCTCCGTGTCTCACTCCCCGTGTCTCACTCTCCGTGTTTCTCCGTGTCTCACTCTCCGTGTCTCACTCTCCGTGTCTCACTCTCCGTGTCTCTCCGTGTCTCACTCTCCGTGTCTCACTCTCCGTGTCTCACCGTGTCTCACTCTCCGTGTCTCCCCGTGTCTCACTCCCCGTGTCTCTCCGTGTCTCTCCGTGTCTCACTCTCCGTGTCTCTCCGTGTCTCACTCTCCGTGTCTCACTCCCCGTGTCTCTCCGTGTCTCTCCGTGTCTCTCCGTGTCTCACTCCCCGTGTCTCTCCGTGTCTCCCCGTGTCTCACTCCCCGTGTCTCTCCGTGTCTCACTCCCCGTGTCTCTCCGTGTCTCTCCGTGTCTCTCCGTGTCTCACTCTCCGTGTCTCTCCGTGTCTCCCCGTGTCTCACTCTCCGTGTCTCCCCGTGTCTCACTCTCCGTGTCTCTCCGTGTCTCACTCTCCGTGTCTCACTCTCCGTGTCTCCCCGTGTCTCACTCTCCGTGTCTCACTCTCCGTGTCTCACTCTCCGTGTCTCTCCGTGTCTCACTCTCCGTGTCTCTCCGTGTCTCCCCGTGTCTCACTCTCCGTGTCTCACTCTCCGTGTCTCTCCGTGTCTCCCCGTGTCTCACTCTCCGTGTCTCCCCGTGTCTCACTCCCCGTGTCTCTCCGTGTCTCACTCTCCGTGTCTCACTCCCCGTGTCTCTCCGTGTCTCTCCGTGTCTCTCCGTGTCTCACTCCCCGTGTCTCTCCGTGTCTCCCCGTGTCTCACTCCCCGTGTCTCTCCGTGTCTCACTCCCCGTGTCTCTCCGTGTCTCTCCGTGTCTCTCCGTGTCTCACTCTCCGTGTCTCTCCGTGTCTCCCCGTGTCTCACTCTCCGTGTCTCACTCTCCGTGTCTCTCCGTGTCTCACTCTCCGTGTCTCACTCTCCGTGTCTCACTCTCCGTGTCTCACTCTCCGTGTCTCTCCGTGTCTCACTCTCCGTGTCTCTCCGTGTCTCCCCGTGTCTCACTCTCCGTGTCTCACTCTCCGTGTCTCTCCGTGTCTCCCCGTGTCTCACTCTCCGTGTCTCCCCGTGTCTCACTCTCCGTGTCTCACTCTCCGTGTCTCACTCTCCGTGTCTCACTCTCCGTGTCTCTCCGTGTCTCCCCGTGTCTCACTCTCCGTGTCTCCCCGTGTCTCACTCTCCGTGTCTCACTCTCCGTGTCTCACTCTCCGTGT
This sequence comes from Lampetra fluviatilis, assembly GCF_964198595.1. Taxonomy (NCBI): domain Eukaryota; kingdom Metazoa; phylum Chordata; class Hyperoartia; order Petromyzontiformes; family Petromyzontidae; genus Lampetra; species Lampetra fluviatilis. Next base: position 176,460 of record NW_027620604.1, on the reverse strand, counting down.
CTCTCCGTGTCTCTCCGTGTCTCACTCTCCGTGTCTCACTCTCCGTGTCTCACTCTCCGTGTCTCTCCGTGTCTCCCCGTGTCTCACTCTCCGTGTCTCACTCTCCGTGTCTCTCCGTGTCTCCCCGTGTCTCACTCTCCGTGTCTCACTCTCCGTGTCTCTCCGTGTCTCCCCGTGTCTCACTCTCCGTGTCTCCCCGTGTCTCACTCTCCGTGTCTCACTCTCCGTGTCTCACTCTCCGTGTCTCACTCTCCGTGTCTCTCCGTGTCTCACTCTCCGTGTCTCTCCGTGTCTCACTCTCCGTGTCTCACTCTCCGTGTCTCACTCTCCGTGTCTCACTCTCCGTGTCTCTCCGTGTCTCACTCTCCGTGTCTCACTCTCCGTGTCTCACTCTCCGTGTCTCACTCTCCGTGTCTCTCCGTGTCTCACTCTCCGTGTCTCTCCGTGTCTCACTCTCCGTGTCTCTCCGTGTCTCACTCTCCGTGTCTCACTCTCCGTGTCTCACTCTCCGTGTCTCACTCTCCGTGTCTCACTCTCCGTGTCTCTCCGTGTCTCACTCTCCGTGTCTCACTCTCCGTGTCTCACTCTCCGTGTCTCACTCTCCGTGTCTCTCCGTGTCTCTCCGTGTCTCACTCTCCGTGTCTCACTCCCCGTGTCTCTCCGTGTCTCACTCTCCGTGTCTCACTCTCCGTGTCTCACTCTCCGTGTCTCACTCTCCGTGTCTCTCCGTGTCTCACTCTCCGTGTCTCACTCTCCGTGTCTCTCCGTGTCTCTCCGTGTCTCCCCGTGTCTCACCGTGTCTCACCGTGTCTCCCCGTGTCTCCCCGTGTCTCTCCGTGTCTCTCCGTGTCTCACTCTCCGTGTCTCTCTCCCCGTGTCTCTCTCTCCGTGTCTCTCCGTGTCTCTCCGTGTCTCACCATGTCTCTCCGTGTCTCCCCGTGTCTCTCCGTGTCTCTCTCCCCGTGTCTCACTCCCCGTGTCTCCCCGTGTCTCTCCGTGTCTCTCCGTGTCTCCCTGTGTCTCTCCGTGTCTCTCCGTGTCTCCCCGTGTCTCTCCGTGTCTCCCCGTGTCTCTCCGTGTCTCTCTCCCCGTGTCTCACTCCCCGTGTCTCTCCGTGTCTCTCCGTGTCTCTCCGCGTCTCTCCGTGTCTCACCGTGTCTCTCCGCGTCTCTCCGTGTCTCTCCGTGTCTCACCGTGTCTCCCCGTGTCTCTCCGTGTCTCCCCGTGTCTCACTCTCCGTGTCTCTCTCCCCGTGTCTCTCTCTCCGTGTCTCTCCGTGTCTCTCCGTGTCTCTCCGTGTCTCTCCGTGTCTCCCCGTGTCTCTCCGTGTCTCTCCGTGTCTCCCCGTGTCTCTCCGTGTCTCACCGTGTCTCTCCGTGTCTCCCCGTGTCTCTCCGTGTCTCACCGTGTCTCTCCGTGTCTCTCCGTGTCTCCCCGTGTCTCTCCGTGTCTCTCCGTGTCTCCCCGTGTCTCCCCGTGTCTCTCCGTGTCTCACCGTGTCTCTCCGCGTCTCTCCGTGTCTCTCCGTGTCTCACCGTGTCTCCCCGTGTCTCTCCGTGTCTCCCCGTGTCTCACTCTCCGTGTCTCTCTCCCCGTGTCTCTCTCTCCGTGTCTCTCCGTGTCTCTCCGTGTCTCTCCGTGTCTCCCCGTGTCTCTCCGTGTCTCTCCGTGTCTCCCCGTGTCTCTCCGTGTCTCACCGTGTCTCTCCGTGTCTCCCCGTGTCTCTCCGTGTCTCACCGTGTCTCACCGTGTCTCTCTCCCCGTGTCTCTCTCCCCGTGTCTCTCCGTGTCTCACCGTGTCTCTCCGTGTCTCTCCGTGTCTCCCCGTGTCTCCCCGTGTCTCACTCTCCGTGTCTCTCTCCCCGTGTCTCCCCGTGTCTCCCCGTGTCTCTCTCTCCGTGTCTCTCCGTGTCTCCCCGTGTCTCTCCGTGTCTCCCCGTGTCTCTCCGTGTCTCTCCGTGTCTCACCGTGTCTCTCTCTCCGTGTCTCCCCGTGTCTCCCCGTGTCTCACTCTCCGTGTCTCTCTCCCCGTGTCTCTCTCCCCGTGTCTCTCCGTGTCTCTCCGTGTCTCTCCGTGTCTCCCCGTGTCTCCCCGTGTCTCCCCGTGTCTCCCCGTGTCTCACTCTCCGTGTCTCTCTCCCCGTGTCTCTCCGTGTCTCTCCGTGTCTCTCCGTGTCTCCCCGTGTCTCCCCGTGTCTCCCCGTGTCTCCCCGTGTCTCTCCGTGTCTCCCCGTGTCTCTCCGTGTCTCTCCGTGTCTCTCCGTGTCTCTCCGTGTCTCTCCGTGTCTCTCCGTGTCTCTCTGTGTCTCTCCGTGTCTCTCCGTGTCTCTCCGTGTCTCCCCGTGTCTCCCCGTGTCTCCCCGTGTCTCCCCGTGTCTCTCCGTGTCTCTCCGTGTCTCTCCGTGTCTCTCCGTGTCTCTCTGTGTCTCTCCGTGTCTCTCCGTGTCTCTCCGTGTCTCCCCGTGTCTCCCCGTGTCTCCCCGTGTCTCTCCGTGTCTCTCCGTGTCTCTCCGTGTCTCTCCGTGTCTCTCCGTGTCTCCCCGTGTCTCCCCGTGTCTCCCCGTGTCTCCCCGTGTCTCTCCGTGTCTCTCCGTGTCTCTCCGTGTCTCTCCGTGTCTCCCCGTGTCTCCCCGTGTCTCCCCGTGTCTCCCCGTGTCTCCCCGTGTCTCTCCGTGTCTCTCCGTGTCTCTCCGTGTCTCCCCGTGTCTCCCCGTGTCTCCCCGTGTCTCCCCGTGTCTCCCCGTGTCTCTCCGTGTCTCTCCGTGTCTCTCCGTGTCTCTCCGTGTCTCTCTGTGTCTCTCCGTGTCTCCCCGTGTCTCCCCGTGTCTCCCCGTGTCTCCCCGTGTCTCTCCGTGTCTCTCCGTGTCTCTCCGTGTCTCTCCGTGTCTCTCCGTGTCTCCCCGTGTCTCCCCGTGTCTCCCCGTGTCTCCCCGTGTCTCCCCGTGTCTCTCCGTGTCTCTCCGTGTCTCTCCGTGTCTCCCCGTGTCTCTCCGTGTCTCCCGTGTCTCTCCGTGTCTCCCCGTGTCTCTCCGTGTCTCTCCGTGTCTCCCCGTGTCTCCCCGTGTCTCTCCGTGTCTCCCCGTGTCTCTCCGTGTCTCCCCGTGTCTCCCCGTGTCTCTCCGTGTCTCACCGTGTCTCCCCGTGTCTCTCCGTGTCTCTCCGTGTCTCCCCGTGTCTCCCCGTGTCTCCCCGTGTCTCTCCGTGTCTCACCGTGTCTCTCCGTGTCTCCCCGTGTCTCTCCGTGTCTCACCGTGTCTCCCCGTGTCTCTCCGTGTCTCCCCGTGTCTCTCCGTGTCTCTCCGTGTCTCCCCGTGTCTCCCCGTGTCTCCCCGTGTCTCTCCGTGTCTCTCCGTGTCTCTCTGTGTCTCTCTCCCCGTGTCTCCCCGTGTCTCTCCGTGTCTCCCCGTGTCTCTCCGTGTCTCCCCGTGTCTCCCCGTGTCTCTCTGTGTCTCTCTCTCCGTGTCTCTCCGTGTCTCCCCGTGTCTCTCTGTGTCTCTCTCCCCGTGTCTCTCCGTGTCTCTCCGTGTCTCCCCGTGTCTCTCCGTGTCTCTCCGTGTCTCCCCGTGTCTCCCCGTGTCTCTCCGTGTCTCCCCGTGTCTCTCCGTGTCTCTCCGTGTCTCCCCGTGTCTCTCCGTGTCTCTCCGTGTCTCTCCGTGTCTCCGTGTCTCCCCGTGTCTCCCCGTGTCTCCCCGTGTCTCTCCGTGTCTCTCCGTGTCTCTCCGTGTCTCTCCGTGTCTCTCAGTGTCTCCCCGTGTCTCTCCGTGTCTCTCCGTGTCTCTCCGTGTCTCTCCGTGTCTCTCCGTGTCTCTCCGTGTCTCCCCGTGTCTCCCCGTGTCTCCCCGTGTCTCTCCGTGTCTCCCCGTGTCTCCCCGTGTCTCCCCGTGTCTCCCCGTGTCTCCCCGTGTCTCTCCGTGTCTCTCCGTGTCTCCCCGTGTCTCTCCGTGTCTCTCTGTGTCTCCCCGTGTCTCCCCGTGTCTCTCTGTGTCTCCCCGTGTCTCCCCGTGTCTCCCCGTGTCTCTCCGTGTCTCTCCGTGTCTCCCCGTGTCTCTCCGTGTCTCCCCGTGTCTCTCCGTGTCTCTCTGTGTCTCCCCGTGTCTCCCCGTGTCTCTCTGTGTCTCCCCGTGTCTCCCCGTGTCTCCCCGTGTCTCTCCGTGTCTCTCCGTGTCTCTCCGTGTCTCTCTGTGTCTCCCCGTGTCTCTCTGTGTCTCCCCGTGTCTCTCTGTGTCTCTCCGTGTCTCTCTGTGTCTCCCCGTGTCTCTCTGTGTCTCTCCGTGTCTCTCTGTGTCTCCCCGTGTCTCTCCGTGTCTCTCCGTGTCTCTCCGTGTCTCCCCGTGTCTCCCCGTGTCTCCCCGTGTCTCTCCGTGTCTCTCCGTGTCTCCCCGTGTCTCTCCGTGTCTCACTCTGTGTCTCTCCGTGTCTCTCCGTGTCTCCCCGTGTCTCCCCGTGTCTCTCCGTGTCTCCCCGTGTCTCTCCGTGTCTCTCCGTGTCTCCCCGTGTCTCTCCGTGTCTCCCCGTGTCTCCCCGTGTCTCCCCGTGTCTCCCCGTGTCTCCCCGTGTCTCCCCGTGTCTCCCCGTGTCTCTCCGTGTCTCCCCGTGTCTCCCCGTGTCTCTCTGTGTCTCCCCGTGTCTCCCCGTGTCTCTCCGTGTCTCTCCGTGTCTCCCCGTGTCTCTCCGTGTCTCACTCTGTGTCTCTCTGTGTCTCTCCGTGTCTCCCCGTGTCTCCCCGTGTCTCTCCGTGTCTCACTCTGTGTCTCTCCGTGTCTCCCCGTGTCTCCCCGTGTCTCTCCGTGTCTCTCCGTGTCTCTCCGTGTCTCACTCTGTGTCTCTCCGTGTCTCCCCGTGTCTCCCCGTGTCTCTCCGTGTCTCACTCTGTGTCTCTCCGTGTCTCTCTGTGTCTCTCCGTGTCTCTCCGTGTCTCCCCGTGTCTCTCCGTGTCTCCCCGTGTCTCTCTCCCCGTGTCTCTCCGTGTCTCCCCGTGTCTCTCCGTGTCTCCCCGTGTCTCTCTCCCCGTGTCTCTCCGTGTCTCCCCGTGTCTCTCCGTGTCTCTCCGTGTCTCACTCCCCGTGTCTCTCCGTGTCTCCCCGTGTCTCCCGTGTCTCCCCGTGTCTCCCGTGTCTCCCCGTGTCTCCCCGTGTCTCTCTCCCCGTGTCTCTCTGTGTCTCCCCGTGTCTCCCCGTGTCTCTCCGTGTCTCCCCGTGTCTCCCCGTGTCTCCCCGTGTCTCTCTCTCCGTGTCTCTCTGTGTCTCTCCGTGTCTCTCCGTGTCTCCCCGTGTCTCCCCGTGTCTCCCCGTGTCTCCCCGTGTCTCTCCGTGTCTCCCCGTGTCTCCCCGTGTCTCCCGTGTCTCCCCGTGTCTCCCCGTGTCTCTCTCCCCGTGTCTCCCCGTGTCTCCCCGTGTCTCTCCGTGTCTCTCCGTGTCTCCCCGTGTCTCCCCGTGTCTCCCCGTGTCTCTCTCTCCGTGTCTCCCCGTGTCTCCCCGTGTCTCCCCGTGTCTCTCCGTGTCTCCCCGTGTCTCCCGTGTCTCCCCGTGTCTCCCCGTGTCTCCCCGTGTCTCTCCGTGTCTCCCCGTGTCTCCCGTGTCTCCCCGTGTCTCCCCGTGTCTCCCCGTGTCTCTCCGTGTCTCTCCGTGTCTCCCCGTGTCTCCCCGTGTCTCCCCGTGTCTCCCCGTGTCTCTCCGTGTCTCTCCGTGTCTCTCCGTGTCTCTCCGTGTCTCCCCGTGTCTCCCCGTGTCTCTCCGTGTCTCTCCGTGTCTCTCCGTGTCTCTCCGTGTCTCTCCGTGTCTCCCCGTGTCTCTCCGTGTCTCTCCGTGTCTCTCCGTGTCTCTCCGTGTCTCCCCGTGTCTCTCCGTGTCTCCCCGTGTCTCTCCGTGTCTCCCCGTGTCTCCCGTGTCTCCCCGTGTCTCCCCGTGTCTCTCTCCCCGTGTCTCTCTGTGTCTCCCCGTGTCTCCCCGTGTCTCTCCGTGTCTCCCCGTGTCTCCCCGTGTCTCTCCGTGTCTCTCCGTGTCTCTCCGTGTCTCTCCGTGTCTCCCCGTGTCTCTCCGTGTCTCTCCGTGTCTCTCCGTGTCTCTCTCTCCGTGTCTCTCCGTGTCTCACTCCCCGTGTCTCACTCTCCGTGTCTCACCGTGTCTCACTCTCCGTGTCTCCCCGTGTCTCACTCCCCGTGTCTCTCCGTGTCTCTCCGTGTCTCTCCGTGTCTCACTCTCCGTGTCTCTCCGTGTCTCCCCGTGTCTCACTCTCCGTGTCTCCCCGTGTCTCACTCCCCGTGTCTCTCCGTGTCTCACTCTCCGTGTCTCACTCCCCGTGTCTCTCCGTGTCTCTCCGTGTCTCTCCGTGTCTCACTCCCCGTGTCTCTCCGTGTCTCCCCGTGTCTCACTCCCCGTGTCTCTCCGTGTCTCACTCCCCGTGTCTCTCCGTGTCTCTCCGTGTCTCTCCGTGTCTCACTCTCCGTGTCTCTCCGTGTCTCCCCGTGTCTCACTCTCCGTGTCTCCCCGTGTCTCACTCTCCGTGTCTCACTCTCCGTGTCTCTCCGTGTCTCCCCGTGTCTCACTCTCCGTGTCTCCCCGTGTCTCACTCTCCGTGTCTCTCCGTGTCTCACTCTCCGTGTCTCACTCTCCGTGTCTCACTCTCCGTGTCTCTCCGTGTCTCACTCTCCGTGTCTCTCCGTGTCTCCCCGTGTCTCACTCTCCGTGTCTCACTCTCCGTGTCTCTCCGTGTCTCCCCGTGTCTCACTCTCCGTGTCTCCCCGTGTCTCACTCTCCGTGTCTCACTCTCCGTGTCTCACTCTCCGTGTCTCACTCTCCGTGTCTCTCCGTGTCTCCCCGTGTCTCACTCTCCGTGTCTCCCCGTGTCTCACTCTCCGTGTCTCACTCTCCGTGTCTCACTCCCCGTGTCTCACTCTCCGTGTCTCACTCTCCGTGTCTCTCCGTGTTTCACTCTCCGTGTCTCTCCGTGTCTCTCCGTGTCTCTCCGTGTCTCACTCTCCGTGTCTCTCCGTGTCTCACTCTCCGTGTCTCACTCTCCGTGTCTCTCCGTGTCTCCCCGTGTCTCACTCTCCGTGTCTCACTCTCCGTGTCTCTCCGTGTCTCCCCGTGTCTCACTCTCCGTGTCTCCCCGTGTCTCACTCTCCGTGTCTCACTCTCCGTGTCTCACTCTCCGTGTCTCACTCTCCGTGTCTCTCCGTGTCTCACTCTCCGTGTCTCTCCGTGTCTCACTCTCCGTGTCTCACTCTCCGTGTCTCACTCTCCGTGTCTCACTCTCCGTGTCTCTCCGTGTCTCACTCTCCGTGTCTCACTCTCCGTGTCTCACTCTCCGTGTCTCACTCTCCGTGTCTCTCCGTGTCTCACTCTCCGTGTCTCACTCTCCGTGTCTCACTCTCCGTGTCTCACTCTCCGTGTCTCACTCTCCGTGTCTCTCCGTGTCTCTCCGTGTCTCACTCTCCGTGTCTCACTCCCCGTGTCTCTCCGTGTCTCACTCTCCGTGTCTCACTCTCCGTGTCTCACTCTCCGTGTCTCACTCTCCGTGTCTCTCCGTGTCTCACTCTCCGTGTCTCACTCTCCGTGTCTCTCCGTGTCTCTCCGTGTCTCCCCGTGTCTCACCGTGTCTCACCGTGTCTCCCCGTGTCTCCCCGTGTCTCTCCGTGTCTCTCCGTGTCTCTCCGTGTCTCACTCTCCGTGTCTCTCTCCCCGTGTCTCTCTCTCCGTGTCTCTCCGTGTCTCTCCGTGTCTCACCATGTCTCTCCGTGTCTCCCCGTGTCTCTCCGTGTCTCTCTCCCCGTGTCTCACTCCCCGTGTCTCCCCGTGTCTCTCCGTGTCTCTCCGTGTCTCCCTGTGTCTCTCCGTGTCTCTCCGTGTCTCCCCGTGTCTCTCCGTGTCTCCCCGTGTCTCTCCGTGTCTCTCTCCCCGTGTCTCACTCCCCGTGTCTCTCCGTGTCTCTCCGTGTCTCTCCGCGTCTCTCCGTGTCTCACCGTGTCTCTCCGCGTCTCTCCGTGTCTCTCCGTGTCTCACCGTGTCTCCCCGTGTCTCTCCGTGTCTCCCCGTGTCTCACTCTCCGTGTCTCTCTCCCCGTGTCTCTCTCTCCGTGTCTCTCCGTGTCTCTCCGTGTCTCTCCGTGTCTCTCCGTGTCTCTCCGTGTCTCCCCGTGTCTCTCCGTGTCTCTCCGTGTCTCCCCGTGTCTCTCCGTGTCTCACCGTGTCTCTCCGTGTCTCCCCGTGTCTCTCCGTGTCTCACCGTGTCTCTCCGTGTCTCCCCGTGTCTCTCCGTGTCTCTCCGTGTCTCCCCGTGTCTCCCCGTGTCTCTCCGTGTCTCACCGTGTCTCTCCGCGTCTCTCCGTGTCTCTCCGTGTCTCACCGTGTCTCCCCGTGTCTCTCCGTGTCTCCCCGTGTCTCACTCTCCGTGTCTCTCTCCCCGTGTCTCTCTCTCCGTGTCTCTCCGTGTCTCTCCGTGTCTCTCCGTGTCTCCCCGTGTCTCTCCGTGTCTCTCCGTGTCTCCCCGTGTCTCTCCGTGTCTCACCGTGTCTCTCCGTGTCTCCCCGTGTCTCTCCGTGTCTCACCGTGTCTCACCGTGTCTCTCTCCCCGTGTCTCTCTCCCCGTGTCTCTCCGTGTCTCACCGTGTCTCTCCGTGTCTCTCCGTGTCTCCCCGTGTCTCCCCGTGTCTCACTCTCCGTGTCTCTCTCCCCGTGTCTCCCCGTGTCTCCCCGTGTCTCTCTCTCCGTGTCTCTCCGTGTCTCCCCGTGTCTCTCCGTGTCTCCCCGTGTCTCTCCGTGTCTCTCCGTGTCTCACCGTGTCTCTCTCTCCGTGTCTCCCCGTGTCTCCCCGTGTCTCACTCTCCGTGTCTCTCTCCCCGTGTCTCTCTCCCCGTGTCTCTCCGTGTCTCTCCGTGTCTCTCCGTGTCTCCCCGTGTCTCCCCGTGTCTCCCCGTGTCTCCCCGTGTCTCACTCTCCGTGTCTCTCTCCCCGTGTCTCTCCGTGTCTCTCCGTGTCTCTCCGTGTCTCCCCGTGTCTCCCCGTGTCTCCCCGTGTCTCCCCGTGTCTCTCCGTGTCTCCCCGTGTCTCTCCGTGTCTCTCCGTGTCTCTCCGTGTCTCTCCGTGTCTCTCCGTGTCTCTCCGTGTCTCTCTGTGTCTCTCCGTGTCTCTCCGTGTCTCTCCGTGTCTCCCCGTGTCTCCCCGTGTCTCCCCGTGTCTCCCCGTGTCTCTCCGTGTCTCTCCGTGTCTCTCCGTGTCTCTCCGTGTCTCTCTGTGTCTCTCCGTGTCTCTCCGTGTCTCTCCGTGTCTCCCCGTGTCTCCCCGTGTCTCCCCGTGTCTCTCCGTGTCTCTCCGTGTCTCTCCGTGTCTCTCCGTGTCTCTCCGTGTCTCCCCGTGTCTCCCCGTGTCTCCCCGTGTCTCCCCGTGTCTCTCCGTGTCTCTCCGTGTCTCTCCGTGTCTCTCCGTGTCTCCCCGTGTCTCCCCGTGTCTCCCCGTGTCTCCCCGTGTCTCTCCGTGTCTCTCCGTGTCTCTCCGTGTCTCTCCGTGTCTCCCCGTGTCTCCCCGTGTCTCCCCGTGTCTCTCCGTGTCTCTCCGTGTCTCTCCGTGTCTCTCCGTGTCTCTCTGTGTCTCTCCGTGTCTCCCCGTGTCTCCCCGTGTCTCCCCGTGTCTCCCCGTGTCTCTCCGTGTCTCTCCGTGTCTCTCCGTGTCTCTCCGTGTCTCTCCGTGTCTCCCCGTGTCTCCCCGTGTCTCCCCGTGTCTCCCCGTGTCTCCCCGTGTCTCTCCGTGTCTCCCCGTGTCTCTCCGTGTCTCCCCGTGTCTCTCCGTGTCTCCCGTGTCTCTCCGTGTCTCCCCGTGTCTCTCCGTGTCTCTCCGTGTCTCCCCGTGTCTCCCCGTGTCTCTCCGTGTCTCTCCGTGTCTCTCCGTGTCTCTCCGTGTCTCCCCGTGTCTCTCCGTGTCTCACCGTGTCTCCCCGTGTCTCTCCGTGTCTCTCCGTGTCTCCCCGTGTCTCCCCGTGTCTCCCCGTGTCTCCCCGTGTCTCCCCGTGTCTCTCCGTGTCTCTCCGTGTCTCCCCGTGTCTCTCCGTGTCTCCCCGTGTCTCTCCGTGTCTCCCCGTGTCTCTCCGTGTCTCTCCGTGTCTCTCCGTGTCTCCCCGTGTCTTCCCGTGTCTCCCCGTGTCTCCCCGTGTCTCTCCGTGTCTCTCCGTGTCTCCCCGTGTCTCCCCGTGTCTCCCCGTGTCTCTCCGTGTCTCCCCGTGTCTCCCCGTGTCTCCCCGTGTCTCTCCGTGTCTCTCTGTGTCTCTCTCCCCGTGTCTCCCCGTGTCTCCCCGTGTCTCCCCGTGTCTCTCCGTGTCTCCCCGTGTCTCTCCGTGTCTCCCCGTGTCTCCCCGTGTCTCCCCGTGTCTCCCCGTGTCTCTCCGTGTCTCTCTGTGTCTCTCTCCCCGTGTCTCCCCGTGTCTCCCCGTGTCTCTCCGTGTCTCCCCGTGTCTCTCCGTGTCTCCCCGTGTCTCCCCGTGTCTCCCCGTGTCTCCCCGTGTCTCTCCGTGTCTCTCTGTGTCTCTCTCCCCGTGTCTCTCCGTGTCTCCCCGTGTCTCTCCGTGTCTCTCCGTGTCTCTCCGTGTCTCTCCGTGTCTCCCCGTGTCTCCCCGTGTCTCTCCGTGTCTCTCCGTGTCTCTCCGTGTCTCCCCGTGTCTCTCCGTGTCTCTCCGTGTCTCCCCGTGTCTCCCCGTGTCTCCCCGTGTCTCCCCGTGTCTCTCCGTGTCTCTCCGTGTCTCTCCGTGTCTCCCCGTGTCTCCCCGTGTCTCCCCGTGTCTCTCCGTGTCTCCCCGTGTCTCCCCGTGTCTCTCCGTGTCTCCCCGTGTCTCTCCGTGTCTCTCCGTGTCTCCCCGTGTCTCCCCGTGTCTCTCCGTGTCTCTCCGTGTCTCTCCGTGTCTCTCCGTGTCTCCCCGTGTCTCTCCGTGTCTCTCCGTGTCTCTCTCTGTCCGCGTCTCTCTCTGTCCGTGTCTCTCTGCGTCTGTCTCCTCGCGTCTCTCCGTGTCTCTCTCCCCGTGTCTCCCCGCGTCTCCCCGTGTCTCTCTCTCCCCGCGTCTCTCTCCATGTCTCTCTCTCCGTGTCTCTCTCCCCGTGTCTCTCCGTGTCTCTCTCCCCGTGTCTCTCTCCCCGTCTCTCTCTCCCCGCGTCTCCCCGTGTCTCACTCCCCGTGTCTCTCTCCCCGTGTCTCTCTCCCCGTGTCTCTCTCCCCGTGTCTCTCCGTGTCTCTCTCCCCGTGTCTCCCCGTGTCTCCCCGTGTCTCTCCGTGTCTCTCTCCCCGTGTCTCTCTCCCCGTCTCTCTCTCCCCGTGTCTCTCCGTGTCTCCCCGTGTCTCTCCATGTCTCTCTCCCCGTGTCTCTCTCCCCGTGTCTCTCTCCCCGTGTCTCTCTCCCCGTATCTCTCTCTCCCCGTGTCTCCCCGTGTCTCTCTCCCCGTCTCTCTCTCCCCGTGTCTCTCCGTGTCTCCCCGTGTCTCCCCGTGTCTCTCCGTGTCTCTCCGTGTCTCCCCGTGTCTCCCCGTGTCTCCCCGTGTCTCTCCGTGTCTCTCCGTGTCTCCCCGTGTCTCTCCGTGTCTCTCCGTGTCTCCCCGTGTCTCCCCGTGTCTCTCCGTGTCTCCCCGTGTCTCCCGTGTCTCTCCGTGTCTCTCCGTGTCTCCCCGTGTCTCCCCGTGTCTCTCCGTGTCTCTCCGTGTCTCCCCGTGTCTCTCCGTGTCTCCCCGTGTCTCCCCGTGTCTCTCCGTGTCTCTCCGTGTCTCCCCGTGTCTCCCCGTGTCTCTCCGCGTCTCTCCGCGTCTCTCCGCGTCTCCCCGTGTCTCTCCGTGTCTCCCCGTGTCTCCCCGTGTCTCTCCGCGTCTCCCCGTGTCTCCCCGTGTCTCCCCGTGTCTCTCCGTGTCTCCCCGTGTCTCCCCGTGTCTCTCCGCGTCTCCCCGTGTCTCCCCGTGTCTCTCCGTGTCTCCCCGTGTCTCCCCGTGTCTCCCCGTGTCTCCCCGTGTCTCTCCGTGTCTCTCTGTGTCTCTCTCCCCGTGTCTCCCCGTGTCTCCCCGTGTCTCTCCGTGTCTCCCCGTGTCTCCCCGTGTCTCCCCGTGTCTCCCCGTGTCTCTCCGTGTCTCTCCGTGTCTCCCCGTGTCTCCCCGTGTCTCCCCGTGTCTCCCCGTGTCTCTCCGTGTCTCTCTGTGTCTCTCTCCCCGTGTCTCCCCGTGTCTCCCCGTGTCTCTCCGTGTCTCTCCGTGTCTCCCCGTGTCTCCCCGTGTCTCTCCGTGTCTCTCCGTGTCTCCCCGTGTCTCCCCGTGTCTCTCCGTGTCTCTCCGTGTCTCTCCGTGTCTCCCCGTGTCTCCCCGTGTCTCTCCGTGTCTCTCCGTGTCTCTCCGTGTCTCCCCGTGTCTCCCCGTGTCTCTCCGTGTCTCTCCGTGTCTCTCCGTGTCTCCCCGTGTCTCCCCGTGTCTCTCCGTGTCTCTCCGTGTCTCTCCGTGTCTCTCCGTGTCTCCCCGTGTCTCTCCGTGTCTCTCCGTGTCTCCCCGTGTCTCTCCGTGTCTCCCCGTGTCTCCCCGTGTCTCCCCGTGTCTCTCCGTGTCTCCCCGTGTCTCTCCGTGTCTCTCCGTGTCTCCCCGTGTCTCCCCGTGTCTCTCCGTGTCTCTCCGTGTCTCTCCGTGTCTCTCCGTGTCTCTCTGTGTCTCCCCGTGTCTCTCCGTGTCTCTCCGTGTCTCTCTCTGTCCGCGTCTCTCTCTGTCCGTGTCTCTCTGCGTCTGTCTCCTCGCGTCTCTCCGTGTCTCTCTCCCCGTGTCTCCCCGCGTCTCCCCGTGTCTCTCTCTCCCCGCGTCTCTCTCCATGTCTCTCTCTCCGTGTCTCTCTCCCCGTGTCTCTCCGTGTCTCTCTCCCCGTGTCTCTCTCCCCGTCTCTCTCTCCCCGCGTCTCCCCGTGTCTCACTCCCCGTGTCTCTCTCCCCGTGTCTCTCTCCCCGTGTCTCTCTCCCCGTGTCTCTCCGTGTCTCTCTCCCCGTGTCTCCCCGTGTCTCCCCGTGTCTCTCCGTGTCTCTCTCCCCGTGTCTCTCTCCCCGTCTCTCTCTCCCCGTGTCTCTCCGTGTCTCCCCGTGTCTCTCCATGTCTCTCTCCCCGTGTCTCTCTCCCCGTGTCTCTCTCCCCGTGTCTCTCTCCCCGTATCTCTCTCTCCCCGTGTCTCCCCGTGTCTCTCTCCCCGTCTCTCTCTCCCCGTGTCTCTCCGTGTCTCCCCGTGTCTCCCCGTGTCTCTCCGTGTCTCTCCGTGTCTCCCCGTGTCTCCCCGTGTCTCCCCGTGTCTCTCCGTGTCTCTCCGTGTCTCCCCGTGTCTCTCCGTGTCTCTCCGTGTCTCCCCGTGTCTCCCCGTGTCTCTCCGTGTCTCCCCGTGTCTCCCGTGTCTCTCCGTGTCTCTCCGTGTCTCCCCGTGTCTCCCCGTGTCTCTCCGTGTCTCTCCGTGTCTCCCCGTGTCTCTCCGTGTCTCCCCGTGTCTCCCCGTGTCTCTCCGTGTCTCTCCGTGTCTCCCCGTGTCTCCCCGTGTCTCTCCGCGTCTCTCCGCGTCTCTCCGCGTCTCCCCGTGTCTCTCCGTGTCTCCCCGTGTCTCCCCGTGTCTCTCCGCGTCTCCCCGTGTCTCCCCGTGTCTCCCCGTGTCTCTCCGTGTCTCCCCGTGTCTCCCCGTGTCTCTCCGCGTCTCCCCGTGTCTCCCCGTGTCTCTCCGTGTCTCCCCGTGTCTCCCCGTGTCTCCCCGTGTCTCCCCGTGTCTCTCCGTGTCTCTCTGTGTCTCTCTCCCCGTGTCTCCCCGTGTCTCCCCGTGTCTCTCCGTGTCTCCCCGTGTCTCCCCGTGTCTCCCCGTGTCTCCCCGTGTCTCTCCGTGTCTCTCCGTGTCTCCCCGTGTCTCCCCGTGTCTCCCCGTGTCTCCCCGTGTCTCTCCGTGTCTCTCTGTGTCTCTCTCCCCGTGTCTCCCCGTGTCTCCCCGTGTCTCTCCGTGTCTCTCCGTGTCTCCCCGTGTCTCCCCGTGTCTCTCCGTGTCTCTCCGTGTCTCCCCGTGTCTCCCCGTGTCTCTCCGTGTCTCTCCGTGTCTCTCCGTGTCTCCCCGTGTCTCCCCGTGTCTCTCCGTGTCTCTCCGTGTCTCTCCGTGTCTCCCCGTGTCTCCCCGTGTCTCTCCGTGTCTCTCCGTGTCTCTCCGTGTCTCCCCGTGTCTCCCCGTGTCTCTCCGTGTCTCTCCGTGTCTCTCCGTGTCTCTCCGTGTCTCCCCGTGTCTCTCCGTGTCTCTCCGTGTCTCCCCGTGTCTCTCCGTGTCTCCCCGTGTCTCCCCGTGTCTCCCCGTGTCTCTCCGTGTCTCCCCGTGTCTCTCCGTGTCTCTCCGTGTCTCCCCGTGTCTCCCCGTGTCTCTCCGTGTCTCTCCGTGTCTCTCCGTGTCTCTCCGTGTCTCCCCGTGTCTCTCCGTGTCTCTCCGTGTCTCTCTCTGTCCGCGTCTCTCTCTGTCCGTGTCTCTCTGCGTCTGTCTCCTCGCGTCTCTCCGTGTCTCTCTCCCCGTGTCTCCCCGCGTCTCCCCGTGTCTCTCTCTCCCCGCGTCTCTCTCCATGTCTCCCTCTCCGTGTCTCTCTCCCCGTGTCTCTCCGTGTCTCTCTCCCCGTGTCTCTCTCCCCGTCTCTCTCTCCCCGCGTCTCCCCGTGTCTCACTCCCCGTGTCTCTCTCCCCGTGTCTCTCTCCCCGTGTCTCTCTCCCCGTGTCTCTCCGTGTCTCTCTCCCCGTGTCTCCCCGTGTCTCCCCGTGTCTCTCCGTGTCTCTCTCCCCGTGTCTCTCTCCCCGTCTCTCTCTCCCCGTGTCTCTCCGTGTCTCCCCGTGTCTCTCCATGTCTCTCTCCCCGTGTCTCTCTCCCCGTGTCTCTCTCCCCGTGTCTCTCTCCCCGTATCTCTCTCTCCCCGTGTCTCCCCGTGTCTCTCTCCCCGTCTCTCTCTCCCCGTGTCTCTCCGTGTCTCTCTCCCCGTGTCTCTCTCCCCGTCTCTCTCTCCCCGCGTCTCCCCGTGTCTCACTCCCCGTGTCTCTCTCCCCGTGTCTCTCTCCCCGTGTCTCTCTCCCCGTGTCTCTCCGTGTCTCTCTCCCCGTGTCTCCCCGTGTCTCTCCGTGTCTCTCTCCCCGTGTCTCTCTCCCCGTCTCTCTCTCCCCGTGTCTCTCCGTGTCTCTCTCCCCGTGTCTCTCTCCCCGTCTCTCTCTCCCCGTGTCTCTCCATGTCTCTCTCCCCGTGTCTCTCTCCCCGTGTCTCTCTCCCCGTGTCTCTCTCCCCGTGTCTCTCTCCCCGTGTCTCTCTCCCCGTGTCTCTCTCTCCCCGTGTCTCCCCGTGTCTCTCTCCCCGTCTCTCTCTCCCCGTGTCTCTCTCCCCGTGTCTCTCTCCCCGTGTCTCTCTCCCCGTGTCTCTCTCCCCGTGTCTCTCTCCCCGTGTCTCTCTCCCCGTGTCTCTCTCCCCGTATCTCTCTCTCCCCGTGTCTCTCTCCCCGTCTCTCTCTCCCCGTGTCTCTCCGTGTCTCTCTCCCCGTGTCTCTCTCCCCGTGTCTCTCTCCCCGTGTCTCTCTCCCCGTGTCTCTCTCCCCGTCTCTCTCTCCCCGTGTCTCTCCATGTCTCTCTCCCCGTGTCTCTCTCCCCGTGTCTCTCTCCCCGTGTCTCTATCCCCGTGTCTCTCTCCCCGTCTCTCTCTCCCTCCCCGCGTCTCCCCGTGTCTCACTCCCCGTGTCTCCCCGTGTCTCACTCCCCGTGTCTCACTCCCCGTGTCTCTCCGTGTCTCACTCCCCGTGTCTCACTCCCCGTGTCTCTCCGTGTCTCACTCCCCGTGTCTCTCCGTGTCTCACTCCCCGTGTCTCACTCCCCGTGTCTCTCCGTGTCTCTCCGTGTCTCTCCGTGTCTCTCCGTGTCTCACTCCCCGTGTCTCTCCGTGTCTCACTCCCCGTGTCTCACTCCCCGTGTCTCACTCCCCGTGTCTCACTCCCCGTGTCTCTCCGTGTCTCTCCGTGTCTCACTCCCCGTGTCTCACTCCCCGTGTCTCACTCCCCGTGTCTCACTCCCCGTGTCTCACTCCCCGTGTCTCTCCGTGTCTCTCCGTGTCTCACTCCCCGTGTCTCACTCCCCGTGTCTCACTCCCCGTGTCTCTCCGTGTCTCTCCGTGTCTCACTCCCCGTGTCTCCCCGTGTCTCACTCCCCGTGTCTCACTCCCCGTGTCTCCCCGTGTCTCTCCGTGTCTCCCCGTGTCTCACTCTCCGTGTCTCACTCCCCGTGTCTCTCCGTGTTTCCGTGTCTCTCCGTGTCTCACTCCCCGTGTCTCCCCGTGTCTCCCCGTGTCTCACTCCCCGTGTCTCTCCGTGTCTCACTCCCCGTGTCTCTCCGTGTCTCACTCCCCGTGTCTCACTCCCCGTGTCTCTCCGTGTCTCCCCGTGTCTCACTCCCCGTGTCTCTCCGTGTCTCACTCCCCGTGTCTCACTCCCCGTGTCTCTCCGTGTCTCACTCCCCGTGTCTCTCCGTGTCTCCCCGTGTCTCTCCGTGTCTCCCCGTGTCTCCCCGTGTCTCTCCGTGTCTCTCCGTGTCTCACTCCCCGTGTCTCCCCGTGTCTCCCCGTGTCTCTCCGTGTCTCACTCCCCGTGTCTCCCCGTGTCTCTCCGTGTCTCTCCGTGTCTCACTCCCCGTGTCTCTCCGTGTCTCTCCGTGTCTCTCCGTGTCTCCCGTGTCTCCCCGTGTCTCTCCGTGTCTCCCGTGTCTCCCCGTGTCTCACTCTCCGTGTCTCCCGTGTCTCCCCGTGTCTCTCCGTGTCTCTCCGTGTCTCCCGTGTCTCTCCGTGTCTCCCGTGTCTCCCCGTGTCTCTCCGTGTCTCTCCGTGTCTCCCCGTGTCTCCCGTGTCTCTCCGTGTCTCTCCGTGTCTCTCCGTGTCTCTCCGTGTCTCCCGTGTCTCCCCGTGTCTCCCCGTGTCTCTCCGTGTCTCTCCGTGTCTCCCGTGTCTCCCCGTGTCTCTCCGTGTCTCCCGTGTCTCTCCGTGTCTCCCGTGTCTCTCCGTGTCTCCCCGTGTCTCTCCGTGTCTCTCCGTGTCTCTCCGTGTCTCCCGTGTCTCTCCGTGTCTCCCGTGTCTCCCCGTGTCTCCCCGTGTCTCTCCGTGTCTCCCCGTGTCTCTCCGTGTCTCTCCGTGTCTCCCCGTGTCTCCCCGTGTCTCTCCGTGTCTCTCCGTGTCTCTCCGTGTCTCTCCGTGTCTCTCTGTGTCTCCCCGTGTCTCTCCGTGTCTCTCCGTGTCTCTCTCTGTCCGCGTCTCTCTCTGTCCGTGTCTCTCTGCGTCTGTCTCCTCGCGTCTCTCCGTGTCTCTCTCCCCGTGTCTCCCCGCGTCTCCCCGTGTCTCTCTCTCCCCGCGTCTCTCTCCATGTCTCTCTCTCCGTGTCTCTCTCCCCGTGTCTCTCCGTGTCTCTCTCCCCGTGTCTCTCTCCCCGTCTCTCTCTCCCCGCGTCTCCCCGTGTCTCACTCCCCGTGTCTCTCTCCCCGTGTCTCTCTCCCCGTGTCTCTCTCCCCGTGTCTCTCCGTGTCTCTCTCCCCGTGTCTCCCCGTGTCTCCCCGTGTCTCTCCGTGTCTCTCTCCCCGTGTCTCTCTCCCCGTCTCTCTCTCCCCGTGTCTCTCCGTGTCTCCCCGTGTCTCTCCATGTCTCTCTCCCCGTGTCTCTCTCCCCGTGTCTCTCTCCCCGTGTCTCTCTCCCCGTATCTCTCTCTCCCCGTGTCTCCCCGTGTCTCTCTCCCCGTCTCTCTCTCCCCGTGTCTCTCCGTGTCTCTCTCCCCGTGTCTCTCTCCCCGTGTCTCTCTCCCCGTCTCTCTCTCCCCGCGTCTCCCCGTGTCTCACTCCCCGTGTCTCTCTCCCCGTGTCTCTCTCCCCGTGTCTCTCTCCCCGTGTCTCTCCGTGTCTCTCTCCCCGTGTCTCCCCGTGTCTCTCCGTGTCTCTCTCCCCGTGTCTCTTTCCCCGTCTCTCTCTCCCCGTGTCTCTCCGTGTCTCTCTCCCCGTGTCTCTCTCCCCGTCTCTCTCTCCCCGTGTCTCTCCATGTCTCTCTCCCCGTGTCTCTCTCCCCGTGTCTCTCTCCCCGTGTCTCTCTCCCCGTGTCTCTCTCCCCGTGTCTCTCTCCCCGTGTCTCTCTCTCCCCGTGTCTCCCCGTGTCTCTCTCCCCGTCTCTCTCTCCCCGTGTCTCTCTCCCCGTGTCTCTCTCCCCGTGTCTCTCTCCCCGTGTCTCTCTCCCCGTGTCTCTCTCCCCGTGTCTCTCTCCCCGTGTCTCTCTCCCCGTATCTCTCTCTCCCCGTGTCTCTCTCCCCGTCTCTCTCTCCCCGTGTCTCTCCGTGTCTCTCTCCCCGTGTCTCTCTCCCCGTGTCTCTCTCCCCGTGTCTCTCTCCCCGTGTCTCTCTCCCCGTCTCTCTCTCCCCGTGTCTCTCCATGTCTCTCTCCCCGTGTCTCTCTCCCCGTGTCTCTCTCCCCGTGTCTCTATCCCCGTGTCTCTCTCCCCGTCTCTCTCTCCCTCCCCGCGTCTCCCCGTGTCTCACTCCCCGTGTCTCCCCGTGTCTCACTCCCCGTGTCTCACTCCCCGTGTCTCTCCGTGTCTCACTCCCCGTGTCTCACTCCCCGTGTCTCTCCGTGTCTCACTCCCCGTGTCTCTCCGTGTCTCACTCCCCGTGTCTCTCCGTGTCTCACTCCCCGTGTCTCACTCCCCGTGTCTCTCCGTGTCTCCCCGTGTCTCTCCGTGTCTCTCCGTGTCTCACTCCCCGTGTCTCACTCCCCGTGTCTCACTCCCCGTGTCTCACTCCCCGTGTCTCTCCGTGTCTCTCCGTGTCTCACTCCCCGTGTCTCACTCCCCGTGTCTCACTCCCCGTGTCTCTCCGTGTCTCTCCGTGTCTCACTCCCCGTGTCTCCCCGTGTCTCACTCCCCGTGTCTCACTCCCCGTGTCTCCCCGTGTCTCTCCGTGTCTCCCCGTGTCTCACTCTCCGTGTCTCACTCCCCGTGTCTCCCCGTGTCTCCCCGTGTCTCACTCCCCGTGTCTCTCCGTGTCTCACTCCCCGTGTCTCTCCGTGTCTCACTCCCCGTGTCTCACTCCCCGTGTCTCTCCGTGTCTCCCCGTGTCTCACTCCCCGTGTCTCTCCGTGTCTCACTCCCCGTGTCTCACTCCCCGTGTCTCTCCGTGTCTCACTCCCCGTGTCTCTCCGTGTCTCCCCGTGTCTCTCCGTGTCTCCCCGTGTCTCCCCGTGTCTCTCCGTGTCTCTCCGTGTCTCACTCCCCGTGTCTCCCCGTGTCTCCCCGTGTCTCTCCGTGTCTCACTCCCCGTGTCTCCCCGTGTCTCTCCGTGTCTCTCCGTGTCTCACTCCCCGTGTCTCTCCGTGTCTCTCCGTGTCTCCCGTGTCTCCCCGTGTCTCTCCGTGTCTCCCGTGTCTCCCCGTGTCTCACTCTCCGTGTCTCCCGTGTCTCCCCGTGTCTCTCCGTGTCTCTCCGTGTCTCCCGTGTCTCTCCGTGTCTCCCGTGTCTCCCCGTGTCTCTCCGTGTCTCTCCGTGTCTCCCCGTGTCTCCCGTGTCTCTCCGTGTCTCTCCGTGTCTCTCCGTGTCTCTCCGTGTCTCCCGTGTCTCCCCGTGTCTCCCCGTGTCTCTCCGTGTCTCTCCGTGTCTCCCGTGTCTCCCCGTGTCTCTCCGTGTCTCCCGTGTCTCTCCGTGTCTCCCGTGTCTCTCCGTGTCTCCCCGTGTCTCTCCGTGTCTCTCCGTGTCTCTCCGTGTCTCCCGTGTCTCTCCGTGTCTCCCGTGTCTCCCCGTGTCTCCCCGTGTCTCTCCGTGTCTCCCCGTGTCTCCCGTGTCTCTCCGTGTCTCCCGTGTCTCCCCGTGTCTCCCGTGTCTCCCCGTGTCTCCCCGTGTCTCTCCGTGTCTCTCCGTGTCTCTCCGTGTCTCCCGTGTCTCCCCGTGTCTCCCGTGTCTCACCGTGTCTCCCCGTGTCTCTCCGTGTCTCTCCGTGTCTCCCCGTGTCTCCCCGTGTCTCTCCGTGTCTCTCCGTGTCTCTCCGTGTCTCCCGTGTCTCTCCGTGTCTCCCGTGTCTCCCCGTGTCTCTCCGTGTCTCTCCGTGTCTCCCCGTGTCTCCCGTGTCTCCCCGTGTCTCCCGTGTCTCCCCGTGTCTCCCCGTGTCTCCCCGTGTCTCTCCGTGTCTCTCCGTGTCTCCCCGTGTCTCCCCGTGTCTCTCCGTGTCTCCCCGTGTCTCCCCGTGTCTCCCCGCGTCTCTCCGTGTCTCTCCGTGTCTCCCCGTGTCTCCCCGTGTCTCCCCGTGTCTCTCCGCGTCTCTCCGTGTCTCTCCGTGTCTCCCCGTGTCTCCCCGTGTCTCTCCGTGTCTCTCCGTGTCTCTCTGTGTCTCTCTCCCCGTGTCTCCCCGTGTCTCCCCGTGTCTCCCCGTGTCTCCCCGCGTCTCTCCGCGTCTCTCCGTGTCTCTCCGTGTCTCCCCGTGTCTCCCCGTGTCTCCCCGTGTCTCCCCGTGTCTCCCCGCGTCTCTCCGTGTCTCTCCGTGTCTCCCCGTGTCTCCCCGTGTCTCCCCGTGTCTCCCCGCGTCTCTCCGTGTCTCTCCGTGTCTCCCCGTGTCTCCCCGTGTCTCCCCGTGTCTCCCCGTGTCTCCCCGTGTCTCCCCGTGTCTCTCCGCGTCTCTCCGCGTCTCTCCGTGTCTCCCCGTGTCTCTCCGTGTCTCCCCGTGTCTCCCCGCGTCTCCCCGCGTCTCTCCGTGTCTCTCCGTGTCTCCCCGTGTCTCCCCGTGTCTCCCCGTGTCTCTCCGCGTCTCTCCGTGTCTCTCCGTGTCTCTCCGTGTCTCTCCGTGTCTCCCCGTGTCTCCCCGTGTCTCTCCGTGTCTCTCCGTGTCTCTCCGTGTCTCTCTCCCCGTGTCTCTCCGTGTCTCCCCGTGTCTCCCCGTGTCTCTCCGTGTCTCTCCGTGTCTCTCCGTGTCTCTCTCCCCGTGTCTCCCCGTGTCTCCCCGTGTCTCTCCGTGTCTCCCCGTGTCTCCCCGTGTCTCTCCGTGTCTCCCCGTGTCTCTCTGTGTCTCTCTCCCCGTGTCTCTCCGTGTCTCTCCGTGTCTCTCTGTGTCTCTCTCCCCGTGTCTCCCCGTGTCTCCCCGTGTCTCTCCGTGTCTCTCCGTGTCTCTCCGTGTCTCTCCGTGTCTCTCCGTGTCTCCCCGTGTCTCTCCGTGTCTCCCCGTGTCTCCCCGTGTCTCTCTGTGTCTCCCCGTGTCTCCCCGTGTCTCTCCGTGTCTCCCCGTGTCTCCCCGTGTCTCTCCGTGTCTCCCCGTGTCTCCCCGTGTCTCCCCGTGTCTCCCCGTGTCTCCCCGTGTCTCCCCGTGTCTCCCCGTGTCTCTCCGTGTCTCCCCGTGTCTCCCCGTGTCTCCCCGTGTCTCCCCGTGTCTCCCCGTGTCTCTCCGTGTCTCCCCGTGTCTCCCCGTGTCTCCCCGTGTCTCCCCGTGTCTCCCCGTGTCTCCCCGTGTCTCTCCGTGTCTCCCCGTGTCTCCCCGTGTCTCTCCGTGTCTCCCCGTGTCTCCCCGTGTCTCTCCGTGTCTCCCCGTGTCTCCCCGTGTCTCCCCGTGTCTCTCCGTGTCTCCCCGTGTCTCTCCGTGTCTCCCCGTGTCTCCCCGTGTCTCCCCGTGTCTCCCCGTGTCTCTCCGTGTCTCCCCGTGTCTCTCCGTGTCTCCCCGTGTCTCCCCGTGTCTCTCCGTGTCTCCCCGTGTCTCCCCGTGTCTCCCCGTGTCTCTCCGTGTCTCCCCGTGTCTCCCCGTGTCTCTCCGTGTCTCCCCGTGTCTCCCCGTGTCTCCCCGTGTCTCCCCGTGTCTCTCCGTGTCTCCGTGTCTCTCCGTGTCTCCCCGTGTCTCCCCGTGTCTCTCCGTGTCTCTCCGTGTCTCCCCGTGTCTCTCCGTGTCTCCCCGTGTCTCTCCGTGTCTCCCCGTGTCTCTCCGTGTCTCTCCGTGTCTCCCCGTGTCTCCCCGTGTCTCTCCGTGTCTCCGTGTCTCTCCGTGTCTCCCCGTGTCTCTCCGTGTCTCCCCGTGTCTCTCCGTGTCTCCGTGTCTCTCCGTGTCTTCCCGTGTCTCCCCGTGTCTCTCCGTGTCTCCCCGTGTCTCTCCGTGTCTCTCCGTGTCTCCCGTGTCTCCCGTGTCTCCCGTGTCTCACTCTCCGTGTCTCCCCGTGTCTCCCGTGTCTCCCCGTGTCTCCCGTGTCTCACTCTCCGTGTCTCCCGTGTCTCCCGTGTCTCCCCGTGTCTCACTCTCCGTGTCTCCCGTGTCTCCCGTGTCTCACTCCCCGTGTCTCTCCGTGTCTCTCCGTGTCTCCCGTGTCTCCCGTGTCTCCCGTGTCTCACTCTCCGTGTCTCCCGTGTCTCCCCGTGTCTCCCCGTGTCTCACTCTCCGTGTCTCCCGTGTCTCCCGTGTCTCCCGTGTCTCACTCTCCGTGTCTCCCCGTGTCTCCCGTGTCTCCCCGTGTCTCCCGTGTCTCACTCTCCGTGTCTCTCCGTGTCTCCCGTGTCTCCCGTGTCTCACTCTCCGTGTCTCCCCGTGTCTCCCCGTGTCTCCCCGTGTCTCCCGTGTCTCCCGTGTCTCCCCGTGTCTCCCCGTGTCTCTCCGTGTCTCTCCGTGTCTCTCCGTGTCTCTCCGTGTCTTTCCGTGTCTCCCCGTGTCTCTCCGTGTCTCCCCGTGTCTCCCCGTGTCTCCCCGTGTCTCCCCGTGTCTCTCCGTGTCTCCCCGTGTCTCCCCGTGTCTCCCCGTGTCTCCCCGTGTCTCTCCGTGTCTCCCCGTGTCTCTCCGTGTCTCCCCGTGTCTCCCCGTGTCTCCCCGTGTCTCCCCGTGTCTCCCCGTGTCTCTCCGTGTCTCCCCGTGTCTCTCTGTGTCTCCCCGTGTCTCTCCGTGTCTCCCCGTGTCTCTCCGTGTCTCTCCGTGTCTCCCCGTGTCTCTCTCCCCGTGTCTCCCCGTGTCTCTCTCCCCGTGTCTCCCCGTGTCTCTCTCCCCGTGTCTCCCGTGTCTCACTCTCCGTGTCTCCCCGTGTCTCCCCGTGTCTCTCCGTGTCTCTCCGTGTCTCCCCGTGTCTCCCCGTGTCTCCCCGTGTCTCCCCGTGTCTCCCCGTGTCTCCCCGTGTCTCCCCGTGTCTCTCCGTGTCTCTCCGTGTCTCCCCGTGTCTCCCCGTGTCTCCCCGTGTCTCTCCGTGTCTCTCCGTGTCTCCCGTGTCTCCCGTGTCTCTCTGTGTCTCCCCGTGTCTCCCCGTGTCTCTCCGTGTCTCTCTGTGTCTCCCCGTGTCTCTCTGTGTCTCCCCGTGTCTCCCCGTGTCTCCCCGTGTCTCACTCTCCGTGTCTCCCCGTGTCTCCCCGTGTCTCACTCTCCGTGTCTCCCCGTGTCTCTCCGTGTCTCCCCGTGTCTCACTCCCCGTGTCTCACTCCCCGTGTCTCACTCCCCGTGTCTCACTCCCCGTGTCTCACTCCCCGTGTCTCTCCGTGTCTCTCCGTGTCTCCCCGTGTCTCACTCCCCGTGTCTCACTCCCCGTGTCTCACTCCCCGTGTCTCACTCCCCGTGTCTCACTCCCCGTGTCTCACTCCCCGTGTCTCCCCGTGTCTCTCCGTGTCTCTCCGTGTCTCTCCGTGTCTCCCCGTGTCTCCCCGTGTCTCCCCGTGTCTCCCCGTGTCTCCCCGTGTCTCTCTGTGTCTCTCCGTGTCTCCCCGTGTCTCTCCGTGTCTCCCCGTGTCTCCCCGTGTCTCCCCGTGTTTCTCCGTGTCTCCCCGTGTCTCCCCGTGTCTCTCCGTGTCTCACTCCCCGTGTCTCTCCGCGTCTCTCAGAGACACCCAGACGGGGTTGCGTCCGTCTCGTTCCGCGAGGCTGAGGAGGCTGACGGCTGCGTGTCTCCCCGTGTCTCTGTGTCTCCCCGTGTCTCTCCGTGTCTCTCCGTGTCTCACTCTGTGTCTCTCCGTGTCTCTCCGTGTCTCCCCGTGTCTCTCCGCGTCTTTCAGAGACACCCAGACGGAGTTGCGTCCGTCTCGTTCCGCGAGGCTGAGGAGGCAGACGGCTGCGTGTCTCCCCGTGTCTCTCTGTGTCTCCCCGTGTCTCTCCGTGTCTCTCCGTGTCTCACTCTGTGTCTCCCCGTGTCTCACTCCCCGTGTCTCTCCGCGTCTCTCAGAGACACCCAGACGGGGTTGCGTCCGTCTCGTTCCGCGAGGCTGAGGAGGCAGACGGCTGTGTGGCCGCACTGCACGGACGCTGGTTCGGCGGGAGGCAGCTCCAGGCGGAGACCTGGGATGGAGTTACAGATTACCAGGTGGGTGGGTGGGTGAGTGGGTGGGTGGGTGGGTGGGTGAGTGGGTGGGTGGGTGAGTGGGTGGGTGGGTGGGTGGGTGGGTGGGTGAGTGGGTGAGTGGGCGGGCGGGTGAGTGGGTGGGCGGGTGGGTGGGTGGGTGGGTGAGTGGGTGGGTGGGCGGGTGGGTGGGTGGGCGAGTGGGTGGGTGGGCGAGTGGGTGGGTGGGCGAGTGGGTGGGTGGGCGGGTGGGTGAGTGGGTGGGTGGGTGGGTGGGTGGGTGGGTGGGTGGGTGGGTGGGCGGGTGGGTGGGTGGGCGAGTGGGTGGGTGGGCGAGTGGGTGGGTGGGTGGGTGGGTGAGTGGGTGGGTGGGTGAGTGGGTGGGTGGGTGGGTGGGTGGGTGGGTGAGTGGGTGAGTGGGCGGGCGGGTGAGTGGGTGGGTGGGTGGGTGGGTGGGTGGGTGAGTGGGTGGGTGGGCGGGTGGGTGGGTGGGCGAGTGGGTGGGTGGGCGGGTGGGTGAGTGGGTGGGTGGGTGAGTGGGTGGGTGGGTGGGTGGGTGGGTGGGTGAGTGGGTGAGTGGGCGGGCGGGTGAGTGGGTGGGTGGGTGGGTGGGTGGGTGGGCGAGTGGGTGGGTGGGCGAGCGGGTGGGTGGGTGGGCGGGCGGGCGGGTGAGTGAGTGAATCGGTGGGTCGGTGAGTGGGTGGGTGGGTGAGTGGGTGGATGGGTGAGTGAGTGAATCGGTGGGTGAGTGGATGGGTGGGTGAGTAGGTGAGTGGGAGAGTGGGTGAGTAGGTAAGTGGGTGGGTGGGTGAGTGGGTGGGTGGGTGAGTAGGTGAGTGGGTGGGTGGGTGAGTGGGTGGGTGGGTGAGTGAGTGAATCGGTGGGTGAGTGGGTGGGTGGGTGAGTAGGTGAGTGGGTGAGTGGGTGGGTGGGTGAGTAGGTGAGTGGGTGGGTGGTGAGTGGGTGGGTGGGTGAGTAGGTGAGTGGGTGGGTGGGTGAGTGGGTGGGTGGGTGAGTGGGTGGGTGGGTGAGTGAGTGAATCGGTGGGTGAGTGGGTGGGTGGGTGAGTGGGTGGGTGGGTGAGTGAGTGAGTGAGTGGGTGGGTGGGTGAGTAGGTGAGTGAGTGGGTGGGTGGGTGAGTGAGTGAGTGAGTGAGTGGGTGGGTGGGTGAGTGAGTGAGTGGGTGGGTGGGTGAGTGAGTGGGTGAGTTAATCGGTGGGTCGGTGAGTGGGTGGGTGGGTGAGTGGGTGGGTGGGTGAGTGAGTGAATCGGTGGGTGAGTGGGTGAGTGGGTGAGTGGGTGGGTGGGTGAGTGGGTGGGTGGGTGGGTGGGTGGGTGGGTGAGTGAGTGAGTGGGTGGGTGGGTGAGTGAGTGGGTGGGTGAGTGAGTGGGTAAGTGAATCGGTGGGTCGGTGAGTGGGTGGGTGGGTGAGTAGGTGAGTGAATCGGTGGGTGAGTGGGTGGGTGAGTGGGTGGGTGGGTGAGTAGGTGAGTGAATCGGTGGGTGAGTGGGTGAGTGGGTGGGTGGGTGGGTGAGTGAGTGAGTGAGTGGGTGGGTGGGTGGGTGAGTGAGTGAGTGAATCGGTGGGTCGGTGAGTGGGTGGGTGAGTGAGTGGGTGAGTGAATCGGTGGGTGAGTGGATGGGTGGGTGGGTGAGTAGGTGAGTGGGTGAGTGGGTGAGTGGGTGGGTGGGTGGGTGAGTGGGTGGGTGGGTGAGTAGGTGAGTGGGTGGGTGGGTGAGTGGGTGGGTGAGTGAGTGAATCGGTGGGTGAGTGGGTGGGTGGGTGAGTAGGTGAGTGGGTGAGTGGGTGAGTGGGTGGGTGGGTGAGTAGGTGAGTGGGTGGGTGAGTGGGTGGGTGGGTGAGTAGGTGAGTGGGTGGGTGGGTGAGTGGGTGGGTGGGTGAGTGGGTGGGTGGGTGGGTGAGTGAGTGAATCGGTGGGTGAGTGGGTGGGTGGGTGAGTGGGTGGGTGGGTGAGTGGGTGGGTGGGTGAGTGAGTGAATCGGTGGGTGAGTGGGTGGGTGGGTGAGTAGGTGAGTGAGTGGGTGAGTGGGTGGGTGGGTGAGTGAGTGGGTGAGTTAATCGGTGGGTGAGTGGGTGGGTGGGTGAGTGGGTGGGTGGGTGGGTGAGTGAGTGAGTGGGTGGGTGGGTGAGTGAGTGAGTGAATCGGTGGGTCGGTGAGTGGGTGGGTGAGTGAGTGGGTGAGTGAATCGGTGGGTGAGTGGATGGGTGGGTGAGTAGGTGAGTGGGTGAGTGGGTGGGTGGGTGAGTAGGTGAGTGGGTGGGTGGGTGAGTGGGTGGGTGGGTGAGTAGGTGAGTGGGTGGGTGGGTGAGTGGGTGGGTGGGTGAGTGAGTGAATCGGTGGATGAGTGGGTGGGTGGGTGAGTAGGTGAGTGGGTGAGTGGGTGAGTGGGTGAGTAGGTGAGTGGGTGGGTGGGTGAGTGGGTGGGTGGGTGAGTAGGTGAGTGGGTGGGTGAGTGGGTGGGTGGGTGAGTGGGTGGGTAGGTGAGTGAGTGAATCGGTGGGTGAGTGGGTGGGTGGGTGAGTAGGTGAGTGGGTGAGTGGGTGGGTGGGTGGGTGGGTGGGTGAGTGGGTGGGTGGGTGGGTGGGTGAGTGGGTGGGTGGGTGAGTGGGTGGGTGGGTGGGTGAGTGAGTGAATCGGTGGGTGAGTGGGTGGGTGGGTGAGTGAGTGAATCGGTGGGTGAGTGGGTGGGTGGGTGAGTGGGTGAGTGGGTGAGTGGGTGAGTGGGTTAGTGGGTGAGTGGGTGGGTGGGTAAGTGGGTGAGTGGGTGGGTGGGTGAGTGGGTGGGTGGGTGAGTAGGTGAGTGGGTGGGTGGGTGAGTGGGTGGGTGGGTGAGTGAGTGAATCGGTGGGTGAGTGGGTGGGTGGGTGAGTAGGTGAGTGGGTGAGTGGGTGGGTGGGTGAGTAGGTGAGTGGGTGGGTGGGTGAGTGGGTGGGTGGGTGAGTGAGTGAATCGGTGGGTGAGTGGGTGGGTGGGTGAGTAGGTGAGTGGGTGGGTGGGTGAGTAGGTGAGTGGGTGGGTGGGTGAGTAGGTGAGTGGGTGGGTGGGTGGGTGAGTGAGTGAATCGGTGGGTCGGTGAGTGGGTGGGTGGGTGAGTGGGTGGGTGGGTGAGTAGGTGAGTGGGTGGGTGGGTGAGTGGGTGGGTGGGTGAGTAGGTGAGTGGGTGAGTGGGTGAGTGGGTGGGTGGGTGAGTAGGTGAGTGGGTGGGTGGGTGAGTGGGTGGGTGGGTGAGTAGGTGAGTGGGTGGGTGGGTGAGTGGGTGGGTGGGTGAGTGAGTGAATCGGTGGGTGAGTGGGTGGGTGGGTGAGTAGGTGAGTGGGTGAGTGGGTGGGTGGGTGAGTAGGTGAGTGGGTGGGTGGGTGAGTGGGTGGGTGGGTGAGTAGGTGAGTGGGTGGGTGAGTGAATCGGTGGGTGAGTGAGTGGGTGGGTGGGTGGATGAGTGGGTGGGTGAGTGAATCGGTGGGTGAGTGGGTGGGTGGGTGAGTAGGTGAGTGAGTGAGTGGGTGGGTGGGTGAGTAGGTGAGTGAGTGGGTGGGTGGGTGGGTGAGTGAGTGGGTGGGTGGGTGAGTGAGTGAGTGGGTGGGTGGGTGAGTGAGTGGGTGAGTTAATCGGTGGGTCGGTGAGTGGGTGGGTGGGTGAGTGGGTGGGTGGGTGAGTGAGTGAATCGGTGGGTGAGTGGGTGAGTGGGTGGGTGGGTGAGTGGGTGAGTGAGTGAGTGAGTGGGTGGGTGGGTGAGTGAGTGAGTGAGTGGGTGGGTGAGTGAGTGGGTGAGTGAATCGGTGGGTCGGTGAGTGGGTGGGTGGGTGAGTAGGTGAGTGAATCGGTGGGTGAGTGGGTGGGTGAGTGGGTGGGTGGGTGAGTAGGTGAGTGAATCGGTGGGTGAGTGGGTGGGTGAGTGGGTGGGTGGGTGAGTGAGTGAGTGAGTGGGTGGGTGGGTGAGTGAGTGAGTGAGTGAATCGGTGGGTCGGTGAGTGGGTGGGTGAGTGAGTGGGTGAGTGAATCGGTGGGTGAGTGGATGGGTGGGTGAGTAGGTGAGTGGGTGAGTGGGTGGGTGGGTGAGTAGGTGAGTGGGTGGGTGGGTGAGTGGGTGGGTGGGTGAGTAGGTGAGTGGGTGGGTGGGTGAGTGGGTGGGTGGGTGAGTGAGTGAATCGGTGGGTGAGTGGGTGGGTGGGTGAGTGGGTGAGTGGGTGGGTGGGTGAGTAGGTGAGTGGGTGGGTGAGTGGGTGGGTGGGTGGGTGAGTAGGTGAGTGGGTGGGTGGGTGAGTGGGTGGGTGGGTGAGTGGGTGGGTGGGTGAGTGAGTGAATCGGTGGGTGAGTGGGTGGGTGGGTGAGTGGGTGGGTGAGTGAGTGGGTGAGTTAATCGGTGGGTGGGTGAGTGGGTGAGTGGGTGGGTGGGTGAGTGAGTGGGTGAGTGAATCGGTGGGTGAGTGGGTGGGTGAGTGGGTGGGTGGGTGAGTGAGTGAGTGGGTGGGTGGGTGAGTGAGTGAGTGAGTGAATCGGTGGGTGAGTGGATGGGTGGGTGAGTAGGTGAGTGGGTGAGTGGGTGAGTGGGTGGGTGGGTGAGTAGGTGAGTGGGTGGGTGGGTGAGTGGGTGGGTGGGTGAGTAGGTGAGTGGGTGGGTGGGTGAGTGGGTGGGTGGGTGAGTGAGTGAATCGGTGGGTGAGTGGGTGGGTGGGTGAGTAGGTGAGTGGGTGAGTGGGTGGGTGGGTGAGTAGGTGAGTGGGTGGGTGGGTGAGTGGGTGGGTGGGTGAGTAGGTGAGTGGGTGGGTGGGTGAGTGGGTGGGTGGGTGAGTGGGTGGGTAGGTGAGTGAGTGAATCGGTGGGTGAGTGGGTGGGTGGGTGAGTAGGTGAGTGGGTGGGTGGGTGAGTGGGTGGGTGGGTGAGTGGGTGGGTGGGTGAGTGAGTGAATCGGTGGGTGAGTGGGTGGGTGGGTGAGTAGGTGAGTGAGTGGGTGAGTGGGTGGGTGGGTGAGTGGGTGGGTGAGTGAGTGAATGGGTGGGTGGGTGAGTGAGTGGGTGAGTTAATCGGTGGGTCGGTGAGTGGGTGGGTGGGTGAGTGAGTGAATCGGTGGGTGAGTGGGTGAGTGGGTGAGTGGGTGAGTGGGTGGGTGGGTGAGTGAGTGAGTGAGTGGGTGGGTGGGTGGGTGAGTGAGTGAGTGGGTGGGTGAGTGAGTGGGTGAGTGAATCGGTGGGTCGGTGAGTGGGTGGGTGGGTCAGTAGGTGAGTGAATCGGTGGGTGAGTGGGTGGGTGAGTGAGTGAGTGGGTGGGTGGGTGAGTGAGTGAGTGAATCGGTGGGTCGGTGAGTGGGTGGGTGAGTGAGTGGGTGAGTGAATCGGTGGGTCGGTGAGTGGGTGGGTGGGTGAGTAGGTGAGTGAATCGGTGGGTGAGTGGGTGAGTGGGTGGGTGGGTGAGTGAGTGGGTGAGTGGGTGAGTGAGTGAGTGGGTGGGTGAGTGAGTGAGTGGGTGGGTGAGTGAGTGGGTGGGTGGGTGAGTGAGTGAGTGAGTGAGTGAGTGGGTGGGTGGGTGAGTGAGTGAGTGGGTGGGTGGGTGAGTGAGTGAGTGAGTGAGTGGGTGGGTGGGTGAGTGGGTGAATGGGTGGGTGGGTGAGTGAGTGGGTGGGTGGGTGAGTGAGTGAGTGGGTGAGTGGGTGGGTGGGTGAGTGAGTGGGTGAGTGAATCGGTGGGTCGGTGAGTGGGTGGGTGGGTGAGTAGGTGAGTGAATCGGTGGGTGAGTGGGTGAGTGGGTGGGTGGGTGAGTGAGTGAGTGGGTGAGTGGGTGAGTGAGTGGGTGGGTGAGTGAGTGGGTGGGTGGGTGAGTGAGTGAGTGAGTGGGTGGGTGGGTGAGTGAGTGAGTGGGTGGGTGAGTGAGTGAGTGGGTGGGTGGGTGGGTGAGTGAGTGAGTGGGTGGGTGGGTGAGTGGGTGAATGGGTGGGTGGGTGAGTGAGTGGGTGGGTGGGTGAGTGAGTGAGTGGGTGAGTGGGTGGGTGGGTGAGTGAGTGGGTGAGTTAATCGGTGGGTCGGTGAGTGGGTGGGTGAGTGGGTGGGTGAGTGGGTGGGTGGGTGAGTGAGTGAATCGGTGGGTGAGTGGGTGAGTGAGTGAGTGAGTGGGTGGGTGAGTGAGTGGGTGAGTGAATCGGTGGGTCGGTGAGTGGGTGGGTGGGTGAGTAGGTGAGTGAATCGGTGGGTGAGTGGGTGGGTGAGTGGATGGGTGGGTGAGTGAGTGAGTGGGTGGGTGGGTGAGTGAGTGAGTGAATCGGTGGGTCGGTGAGTGGGTGGGTGGGTGAGTAGGTGAGTGGGTGAGTGGGTGAGTGAGTGGGTGGGTGAGTGAGTGAGTGGGTGGGTGGGTGAGTGAGTGAGTGGGTGGGTGGGTGGGTGAGTGAGTGAGTGAGTGAGTGGGTGGGTGAGTGAGTGAGTGGGTGGGTGGGTGAGTGAGTGAGTGAGTGGGTGGGTGGGTGGGTGGGTGAGTGGGTGAGTGGGTGGGTGGGTGGGTGAGTGAGTGGGTGGGTGGGTGAGTGAGTGAGTGGGTGAGTGGGTGAGTGAGTGAGTGGGTGGGTGGGTGAGTGAGTGGGTGAGTTAATCGGTGGGTCGGTGAGTGGGTGGGTGGGTGAGTGGGTGGGTGAGTGGGTGGGTGGGTGAGTGAGTGAATCGGTGGGTGAGTGGGTGAGTGGGTGAGTGGGTGAGTGAGTGAGTGAGTGAGTGGGTGGGTGAGTGAGTGGGTGAGTGAATCGGTGGGTCGGTGAGTGGGTGGGTGGGTGAGTAGGTGAGTGAATCGGTGGGTGAGTGGGTGGGTGGGTGAGTGAGTGAGTGGGTGGGTGGGTGAGTGAGTGAGTGAATCGGTGGGTCGGTGAGTGGGTGGGTGGGTGGGTGAGTGAGTGAGTGGGTGAGTGGGTGAGTGGGTGGGTGGGTGAGTGAGTGAGTGAGTGAGTGGGTGAGTGGGTGAGTGAGTGAGTGAGTGGGTGAGTGGGTGAGTGGGTGAGTGGGTGGGTGAGTGAGTGAGTGGGTGGGTGGGTGAGTGGGTGGGTGGGTGAGTGGGTGAGTGGGTGGGTGAGTGAGTGAGTGAGTGAGTGAGTGGGTGGGTGGGTGAGTGAGTGAGTGAGTGGGTGAGTGGGTGAGTGGGTGGGTGAGTGAGTGAGTGGGTGGGTGGGTGAGTGAGTGGGTGAGTTAATCGGTGGGTCGGTGAGTGGGTGGGTGGGTGAGTAGGTGAGTGAATCGGTGGGTGAGTGGGTGAGTGGGTGGGTGGGTGAGTGAGTGAGTGGGTGAGTGGGTGAGTGAGTGGGTGGGTGAGTGAGTGGGTGGGTGGGTGAGTGAGTGAGTGGGTGGGTGGGTGAGTGAGTGAGTGGGTGGGTGAGTGAGTGAGTGGGTGGGTGGGTGGGTGAGTGAGTGAGTGGGTGGGTGGGTGAGTAGGTGAGTGAATCGGTGGGTGAGTGGGTGGGTGAGTGAGTGAGTGGGTGGGTGGGTGAGTAGGTGAGTGAATCGGTGGGTGAGTGGGTGGGTGAGTGAGTGAGTGAGTGGGTGGGTGGGTGAGTGAGTGAGTGAATCGGTGGGTCGGTGAGTGGGTGGGTGAGTGAGTGGGTGAGTGAATCGGTGGGTCGGTGAGTGGGTGGGTGGGTGAGTAGGTGAGTGAATCGGTGGGTGAGTGGGTGAGTGGGTGGGTGGGTGAGTGAGTGAGTGGGTGAGTGGGTGAGTGAGTGGGTGGGTGAGTGAGTGAGTGGGTGGGTGGGTGAGTGAGTGAGTGGGTGGGTGGGTGAGTGAGTGAGTGGGTGGGTGAGTGAGTGAGTGGGTGGGTGGGTGGGTGAGTGAGTGAGTGGGTGGGTGGGTGAGTGGGTGAATGGGTGGGTGGGTGAGTGAGTGGGTGGGTGGGTGAGTGAGTGAGTGGGTGAGTGGGTGGGTGGGTGAGTGAGTGGGTGAGTTAATCGGTGGGTCGGTGAGTGGGTGGGTGAGTGGGTGGGTGAGTGGGTGGGTGGGTGAGTGAGTGAATCGGTGGGTGAGTGGGTGAGTGAGTGAGTGAGTGGGTGGGTGAGTGAGTGGGTGAGTGAATCGGTGGGTCGGTGAGTGGGTGGGTGGGTGAGTAGGTGAGTGAATCGGTGGGTGAGTGGGTGGGTGAGTGGATGGGTGGGTGAGTGAGTGAGTGGGTGGGTGGGTGAGTGAGTGAGTGAATCGGTGGGTCGGTGAGTGGGTGGGTGGGTGAGTAGGTGAGTGGGTGAGTGGGTGAGTGAGTGGGTGGGTGAGTGAGTGAGTGGGTGGGTGGGTGAGTGAGTGAGTGGGTGGGTGGGTGGGTGAGTGAGTGAGTGAGTGGGTGGGTGAGTGAGTGAGTGGGTGGGTGGGTGAGTGAGTGAGTGAGTGGGTGGGTGGGTGGGTGAGTGGGTGAGTGGGTGGGTGGGTGGGTGAGTGAGTGGGTGGGTGGGTGAGTGAGTGAGTGGGTGAGTGGGTGAGTGAGTGAGTGGGTGGGTGGGTGAGTGAGTGGGTGAGTTAATCGGTGGGTCGGTGAGTGGGTGGGTGGGTGAGTGGGTGGGTGAGTGGGTGGGTGGGTGAGTGAGTGAATCGGTGGGTGAGTGGGTGAGTGGGTGAGTGGGTGAGTGAGTGAGTGAGTGAGTGAGTGAGTGAGTGAGTGAGTGAGTGAGTGGGTGGGTGAGTGAGTGGGTGAGTGAATCGGTGGGTCGGTGAGTGGGTGGGTGGGTGAGTAGGTGAGTGAATCGGTGGGTGAGTGGGTGGGTGGGTGAGTGAGTGAGTGGGTGGGTGGGTGAGTGAGTGAGTGAATCGGTGGGTCGGTGAGTGGGTGGGTGGGTGGGTGGGTGAGTGAGTGAGTGGGTGAGTGGGTGGGTGGGTGAGTGAGTGAGTGAGTGAGTGAGTGAGTGGGTGAGTGGGTGAGTGAGTGAGTGAGTGAGTGGGTGAGTGGGTGAGTGGGTGGGTGAGTGAGTGAGTGGGTGTGTGGGTGAGTGGGTGGGTGGGTGAGTGGGTGAGTGGGTGGGTGAGTGAGTGAGTGAGTGAGTGAGTGAGTGGGTGGGTGGGTGAGTGAGTGAGTGGGTGAGTGGGTGAGTGGGTGGGTGAGTGAGTGAGTGGGTGGGTGGGTGAGTGAGTGGGTGAGTTAATCGGTGGGTCGGTGAGTGGGTGGGTGGGTGAGTGGGTGGGTGAGTGGGTGGGTGAGTGGGTGGGTGGGTGAGTGAGTGAATCGGTGGGTGAGTGGGTGGGTGGGTGAGTGAGTGAGTGAGTGGGTGGGTGAGTGAGTGGGTGAGTGAATCGGTGGGTCGGTGAGTGGGTGGGTGGGTGAGTAGGTGAGTGAATCGGTGGGTGAGTGGGTGGGTGAGTGGGTGAGTGAGTGAGTGGGTGGGTGGGTGAGTGAGTGAGTGAATCGGTGGGTCGGTGAGTGGGTGGGTGGGTGAGTAGGTGAGTGAATCGGTGGGTGAGTGGGTGAGTGGGTGGGTGGGTGGGTGAATGAGTGAGTGAGTGAGTGGGTGAGTGGGTGAGTGGGTGGGTGGGTGAGTGAGTGAGTGGGTGAGTGGGTGAGTGAGTGGGTGGGTGGGTGAGTGAGTGAGTGGGTGGGTGGGTGAGTGAGTGAGTGAGTGGGTGAGTGGGTGAGTGGGTGGGTGGAATGATCGGTGGTGTTGATGATGTTAGTAGTGTTGTTGACGTTGTTGTTGATGTTGTCGATGTTGGTGATATTGTTGTTGCTGTTGACGTTGTTGTTGTTGACGTTGTTGTTGATGTTGTTGACGTTGTTGTTGTTGACGTTGTTGACGTCGTCGACGTTGTTGTTGTTGACGTTGCAGGTGGAGGAGACAAGCCGAGAGCGTGACGAGCGAATCAAGGGCTGGGAGGGCTTCCTCGGCGCCGACGGATCGACCAATCAGAGCCGGCCTCCCGAGGCGCCCGCCACCTCCTCGGCCAATCAGAGCGAAGGATCCCTGGCCCCGCCCATCGTCCCCGCAGCCAATCGGAGCGAAGGATCCCTGGCCCCGCCCATCGTCCCCGCGGCCAATCGGAGCGAAGGATCCCTGGCCCCGCCCATCGTCCCCGCAGCCAATCGGAGCGAAGGATCCCTGGCCCCGCCCATCGTCCCCGCAGCCAATCGGAGCGAAGGATCCCTGGCCCCGCCCATCGTCCCCGCGGCCAATCAGAGCGAAGGATTCCCCGCGGAGGCAGTTGGCCCGCCGGCCAATCGGAAGGCGGATTTTTAAAATAAATAAATAAGTGCGTCATCGGCCAATGGGTAATCTACAACAAGCAAACAACAAAAAACGACAACTATTTTGACTTAAAGCTTTCGTGATTGCAGGAATAAATGTTTTTTTTTTATCTTTCGGTAAAGTCACGTGGATAGAAAATAGAAATAAAGTTAAAATAAAAGTTACATTAAAAATAAAATTATAAACGTAATTATGAATAACATTTAAAATAAAATAAACATTTTATTACAACAAGAAATATCAAATTTTTTTTTTAAATAAACATCAAATAAAATGAAAAATACTATTCAAATACTATTTATAATTAAATTAAAAGTAAAATAAAATTATAACTTAAAATAAAAACTACAATTATAATTAAAATCAAATTATAACTAAAAATTCCAAAATACAATTAAAAGTTAAATAAAATTACAACAAAAAATACCATAAAAAATCTAATTATAAATAAAAATATAAATAAACTTCAAATGTAAAATAAAACCAAAAAACCCACGACGTTTCGATCGCAGGCGGAAGAGAATAAAATGTATATTTTATTTAATTAAATGTTTATTTTCTCTCTTTCGATGTGAAGCTTCTCGCGTGACTGCAGCAGCAGGGATTCATCTTCTTGGTTCTTTCGGTAAAGTCGTCACGGTGAAGGGAAATAATAAAATAAATAACCTGTTTCTTCACCTGAAGACGATGATGATGTTGTAGATAACATCAACATCAACATCATCATCATCGTCAACATCATCAACATCATCATCAACATCATCATCATCAGTCAACATCAACATCATCAACATCATCATCATCATCGTCAACATCATCATCATCATCGTCAACATCATCATCATCAACATCATCATCTTTTTTTTTCGATGTAAAGCTTCTCGCGTGACTGCAGCAGCAGGGATTCATCTTCTTGGTTCTTTCGGTAAAGTCGTCACGGTGAAGGGAAGTAATAAAATAATAAAATAAAACATTATAAAATAATAAATTAGAACAATAAAATAATACGTAATAAAACATAACATAATAAAATAAAACAATAAAAGAATAAAAATAAAACATAAAATAATAAAAATAATACGTAATAAAATAAAACATAAAATAATAAAATAAAACAATAAAAGAATAAAAATAAAACATAAAATAATAAAAATAATACGTAATAAAATAAAACATAAAATAATAAAATAAAACAATAAAAGAATAAAAATAAAACATAAAATAATAAAAATAATACGTAATAAAATAAAACATAAAATAATAAAATAAAACAATAAAAGAATAAAAATAAAACATAAAATAATAAAAATAATACGTAATAAAATAAAACATAAAATAATAAAATAAAACAATAAAAGAATAAAAATAAAACATAAAATAATAAAAATAATACGTAATAAAATAAAACATAAAATAATAAAATAAAACAATAAAATAATAAAATAAAACATTATAAAATAATAAAAATAAAACATAATAAATTAATCGTCTTGGTTCTTTCGGTAAAGTCACGTAGAAGGGAAATAATAAAAATAATACAAAATAAAACATAATAAAATAAAACAATAAAATAATAAAACTAAAACATGATAAAATAATTCTCGATGCAAAGCCTCTTTCGTGACTGCAGCAGCAGGGATTCATCTTCTTGGTTCTTTCGGTAAAGTCGTCACGGTGAAGGGAAGTAATAAAATAATAAAAATAAAGCATAAAATAATAAATTAAAACATAATAAAATAATAAAAATAATACACAATAAAAAACATAAAATAATAAAATAAAACATAATAAAATAATAAAAATAATACATAATAAAATAAAACATAAAATAATAAATTAAAACATAATAAAATAATAAAAATAATACATAATAAATTCATCTTCTTGGTTATTTCGGTAAAGTCACGTAGAAGGGAAGTAATAAAATAAATAACCTGTTTCTTCACCTGAAGACGATGATGTTGTAGATGATAACATCATCAACATCATCATCAACATCATCAACATCATCATCAACATCATCAACATCATCAACATCATCATCAACATCATCAACATCGTCAACATCGTCATCATCATCAACATCATCATCAACATCATCATCAACATCATCAACATCATCAACATCATCATCAACATCGTCATCAACATCATCAACATCATCATCAACATCATCAACATCGTCAACATCATCAACATCATCAACATCATCAACATCATCATCAACATCGTCATCAACATCATCAACATCATCATCAACATCATCATCAACATCATCATCAACATCATCATCAACATCGTCAACATCATCAACATCATCATCCACATCATCATCAACATCATCATCAACATCATCAACATCATCATCAACATCATCATCAACATCATCAACATCGTCAACATCGTCAACATCATCAACATCATCATCAACATCATCATCAACATCATCATCAACATCATCAACATCATCATCAACATCATCAACATCGTCAACATCGTCAACATCATCAACATCATCATCAACATCATCAACATCATCAACATCATCATCAACAACACCATCATCAACATCGTCAACATCGTCATCATCATCAACATCATCATCATCATCAACATCATCAACATCATCATCAACATCGTCAACATCATCAACATCATCATCAACATCATCATCAACATCATCAACATCATCAACATCATCATCAACATCATCAACATCATCATCAACATCATCATCAACATCAACAACATCATCAACATCATCATCAACAACATCATCATCAACATCGTCAACATCGTCATCATCATCAACATCATCATCAACATCATCAACAACATCATCATCAACATCATCAACATCATCATCAACATCATCATCAACATCATCAACATCATCAACATCATCAACATCATCATCATCAACATCATCATCATCATCAACATCATCATCATCGTCAACATCATCAACATCATCATCATCGTCAACATCATCGTCATCATCATCAACGTCATCATCATCAACATCATCATCAACATCATCATCATCGTCAACATCATCATCGTCAACATCATCAACATCATCATCATCATCAACATCATCATCATCGTCAACATCAACATCATCATCGTCAACATCATCGTCATCATCATCAACATCATCATCATCAACATCATCATCAACATCATCATCATCGTCAACATCATCAACATCATCAACATCATCGTCAACATCATCATCGTCAACATCATCATCATCAACATCATCATCTTTTTTTTTCGATGTAAAGCTTCTTTCGTGACTGCAGCAGCAGGGATTCATCTTCTTGGTTCTTTCGGTAAAGTCGTCACGTAGAATGGAAATAATAAAATAATAAAAATAAAACATTATAAAATAATAAATTAAAACATAATAAAATAATAAAAATAATACACAATTAAAAAACATAAAATAATAAAATAAAACATAATAAAATAATAAAAAAAATACATAATAAATTAATCATCTTGGTTCTTTCGGTAAAGTCACGTAGAAGGGAAATAATAAAATAATAAAAATAAAACATTTTATTATGTTTTATTTTTATTATATTATACAAAAATAAAACATATTTTATTATGTTTTATTTTTATAAAAAAATAAAAAAAAAATTATTGTTTTATTTTTATTAAAAAAAAAACATATTTTATTATGTTTTATTATTAAATAATAAAAATAAACATATTTTATCACGTTTTATTTTTATTCTTTTATAATATTTTATCATGCTTTATTTTTATTCTTTCAAAACGTAAAATATCACGTTTTATTATTTTATTCCCTTCTACGCGACGACTTTACCCGAAGAACCAAGGAGATGTTTATTTTCTCTCTGCGCGACTTCACCGAAACAACCCACAGACTCTAAAACAGCAACAACTCCACCGGGAGCCAATCGGATTCCAGCTTTCCGCGGCGTCGCGACGGGAGACCCGTCGACCAATCGGAGCCGGCGTTGCTCACGCGACGGGCCAATGGGAGAGCTCCGGGCGGCTCGGACGCGCCACCGACCAATGAGCATCCAGCTTCTAGGGCGGCGTTGTGGTGGGTGGGGGGGGTAGGGGGGCGGTGAATCTGCTGCGTGTTCATTGGCTGTACGGGATGCTGTGTGTTGATTGGCTGTTGTGGTTGTGTGTTGATTGGCTGTTGTGGTTGTGTGTTGATTGGCTGTTGTGGTTGTGTGTTGATTGGCTGTTGTGGTTGTGTGTTGATTGGCTGTTGTGGTTGTGTGTTGATTGGCTGTTGTGGTTGTGTGTTGATTGACTGTTGCGGTTGTGTGTTGATTGGCTGTTATAGTTGTGTGTTGATTGACTGTTGTGGTTGTGTGTTGATTGGCTGTTGCGGTTGTGTGTTGATTGGCTGTTGTGGTTGTGTTGATTGACTGTTGTGGTTGTGTGTTGATTGGCTGTTGTGGTTGTGTGTTGATTGGCTGTTGTGGTTGTGTGTTGATTGACTGTTGCGGTTGTGTGTTGATTGGCTGTTATAGTTGTGTGTTGATTGGCTGTTGTGGTTGTGTGTTGATTGGCTGTTGTGGTTGTGTGTTGATTGGCTGTTGTAGTTGTGTGTTGATTGACTGTTGTGGTTGTGTGTTGATTGGCTGTTGTGGTTGTGTGTTGATTGGCTGTTGTGGTTGTGTGTTGATTGGCTGTTGTAGTTGTGTGTTGATTGGCTGTTGTAGTTGTGTGTTGATTGGCTGTTGTGGTTGTGTGTTGATTGGCTGTTGTGGTTGTGTGTTGATTGGCTGTTGTAGTTGTGTGTTGATTGGCTGTTGTAGTTGTGTGTTGATTGGCTGTTGTGGTTGTGTGTTGATTGGCTGTTGTGGTTGTGTGTTGATTGACTGTTGTGGTTGTGTGTTGATTGACTGTTGCGGTTGTGTGTTGATTGGCTGTTGTGGTTGTGTGTTGATTGGCTGTTGTGGTTGTGTGTTGATTGGCTGTTGTAGTTGTGTGTTGATTGGCTGTTGTAGTTGTGTGTTGATTGGCTGTTGTGGTTGTGTGTTGATTGGCTGTTGTGGTTGTGTGTTGATTGGCTGTTGTGGTTGTGTGTTGTGCAGCTGTGTTGTCACGTGTAAATACAGCGTGGGGTGGTGGTTCTTCTTATCTTGCGCTCCGTGTGGCAAGCGTGGTGGCTCTCAATCCTCAAGTTATACACCCACGTGTCTGTGTGTGTGTCTCTGTGTGTGTCTCTGTGTGTGTGTATGTGTGTCTCTGTGTGTGTGTATGTGTGTGTGTCTGTCTCTGTGTGTGTGTATGTGTGTCTATGTGTGTGTTTGTGTGTGTGTGTCTGTGTGTGTCTATGTGTGTGTGTGTGTGTCTCTGTGTGTGTGTTTGTCTATGTGTGTGTTTGTCTGTGTGTATGTGTGTGTGTGTGTATGTGTGTGTCTCTGTGTGTGTGTTTGTCTGTGTGTGTCTGTGTGTGTGTGTGTTTCTTTGTCTGTGTGTGTCTATGTGTGTGTGTTTGTCTGTCTGTGTGTGTCTATGTGTGTGTGTGTTTCTTTGTGTGTGTTTCTTTGTGTGTGTGTCTATGTGTGTGTCTAAATGTGTGTGTGTCTTTGTGTGTCTAAATGTGTGTGTTTGTGTCTAAATGTGTGTGTGTCTAAATGTGTGTGTGTTTGTGTGTCTAAATGTGTGTGTGTTTGTCTATGTGACTGTGTGTGTCTCTGTGTGTATGTATCTGTGCGTGTGTCTTTGTGTGTCTCTGTGTGTGTCTGTATGTGTGTCTGTGTGTTTGTCTGTGTGTGTGTATATGGGGAGTGGTGTAACTGCACTTGCCCCTACAGCCTGCTAGAGGCTACACGGGGGAGCTTTGTCTGTGTGTGTGTAACAGCACTTGCCCCTACAGCCTGTTAGAGGCTACACGGGGGAGCTTTGTCTGTGTGTGTAACAGCACTTGCCCCTACAGCCTGCTAGAGGCTACCCAGGGGAGCTTTGTCTGTGTGTAACAGCACTTGCCCCTACAGCCTGCTAGAGGCTACCCAGGGGAGCTTTGTCTGTGTGTGTATAAGAATGTTTGAGGCATTTAAAACCACATTCCTGGACCCATGAACCAGATTCTCAACACACAGACAAAGCTCCCCCGTGTAGCCTCTAGCAGGCTGTAGGGGCAAGTGCTGTTACACAGACAAAGCTCCCCCGTGTAGTCTCTAGCAGGCTGTAGGGGCAAGTGCTGTTACACAGACAAAGCTCCCCCGTGTAGCCTCCAGCAGGGCTGTAGGGGCAAGTGCTGTTACAATCGCAGTCTGCCACTAAGTGGCGGTGACGTCACCACGGCACCTGTGCCAGGCTAGGTGCATGAGGAGGTCACGGGACAGACCCAGCAGGTGTCATGGGTTGACTGCTGTGCCAGGCTAGGTGCAGGAGGAGGTCACGTGACAGACCCTGCAGGTGTCATGGGTTGACTGCTGTGCCAGGCTAGGTGCATGAGGTCACGGGACAGACCCAGCAGGTGTCATGGGTTGACTGCTGTGCCAGGCTAGGTGCATGAGGTCACGGGACAGACCCAGCAGGTGTCATGGGTTGACTGCTGTGCCAGGCTAGGTGCAGGAGGAGGTCACGTGACAGACCCTGCAGGTGTCATGGGTTGACTGCTGTGCCAGGCTAGGTGCATGAGGTCACGGGACAGACCCAGCAGGTGTCATGGGTTGACTGCTGTGCCAGGCTAGGTGCATGAGGTCACGGGACAGACCCAGCAGGTGCCATGGGTTGACTGCTGTGCCAGGCTAGGTGCAGTAGGAGGTCACGGGACAGACCCTGCAGGTGCCATGGGTTGTACTGCTGTGCCAGGCTAGGTGCATGAGGAGGTCACGGCACAGACACTGCAGGTGCCATGGGTTGTACTGCTGTGCCAGGCTAGGTGCAGGAGGAGGAGGTCACGTGGCAGACCCAGCAGGTGCCATGGGTTCACTGCTGTGCCAGGCTAGGTGCAGCTGTACCCCTCACTGTGCAAAATCGCTGCGTTTTATCCACCCGGCGCTCCGCTCGTTGTTGTGAGCGTCGCTCCTCCGCCCTCCGTTGTTGCTGGAGGGCGACTGCCTCCACCTGCCCAGTAACCTCAAGATGCACCTAGCCTGGCACTGCCCAGTAGCAGCGTCCTTCACAAGCCTCCTCCACAGAGGCCGATCGTGACACCGCTGGTACCGGTCATCGGCAAGTCCACTCAGCTCCACGTCCTCCTGTACCACATCACTCCATCTCTTCTCTAGCCCGTGCTCACTCACCCACTCACCCACCCACTCACCCACTCACCCACCCACTCACCCACCCACTCACTCACCCACTCAACCACCCACTCACCCACCCACTCACTCACCCACTCACC
Organism: Lampetra fluviatilis; assembly: GCF_964198595.1. Taxonomy (NCBI): domain Eukaryota; kingdom Metazoa; phylum Chordata; class Hyperoartia; order Petromyzontiformes; family Petromyzontidae; genus Lampetra; species Lampetra fluviatilis. Next base: position 134,666 of record NW_027620604.1, on the reverse strand, counting down.
CACCCACCCACCCACTCACCCACCCACCCACTCACTCACCCACTCACTCACCCACTCACTCAGCTCCACGTCCTCCTGTACCACATCACTCCATCTCCTCTCTAGCCCGTGCCGCGCCCGTTTAGCCCCCTCGATCCGGCCGAACAAAAGCTGTTTAGGCATGCGGTGGCTGGGCATGCGGGCTACATGACCCAGCCAACGCAGCCTTGCCTGCCGGAGGAGCTCACCGATGGGACATTGTCCAGATCTTTCGAGGATTTGTGAGCTCCTCACACAATCCAGCCTGCAGGTTAAACCCAGGATTGATCGTAGGCAGGCCAGCCTAAATGTTTCTGACCGGTGAAGATGTTCCATTAGGGGGGTCCACGTTTCGCAAGCGTAGAGAAGGGAGGGAATGATCGTGGCCGATAAGATCCAAAGCTTTGTGCGGAGTGACAGACCAGGTAGCTTCCACACAGCAGCGTTACGCAACCGATGAAAAGATATTGCCGCTCGACTGATTCGGAGTGAGACCTCTGCTGATAAACTGGAGCCGGTCATGAGCACAGTGCCCAGGTATGGGAAACTCTCCACTCTCTCCACAACTGCCCCCCCATCACCGATTGGGAGTTGTGGGGGTGGAGTGTCCGATGGTACAAAACACCCAGGCAGGTGCTTAGTTTTGGTGGGGCTGATGGTAAGGCCCCACCTCTTAGTGGCACGCTCCAGTCTCAGCAGCAGCGTCTCCAACTCCTCTTCTGAATGAGCAGCTATTACCAAATCATCGGCATGCATAACGTGGTTGACCAATAGGGAGCCATCCCTTGATCGCACCCGGGCATCAATCAGCCTCCCATTACATCTGTACCAAATGGTAATTCCCCCGGTACAGCAGCTATTGAAGGCTTCACGAACTACGCGGTCGAAATAGATGTTAAATAATGTGGGAGCCAGAGGACATCCCTGTCGCACCCCAAGGTGTACAGGGAAAGGCTCCGACTCCCGGCCACGAAGTTTTACCCGGGACCCGCTCACCATCATGAAGGTCCTTAATGATCGCGAGCAGAGGGTCAGGGACTCCGAAAGCACGAAGAACAACCCAGAGCCCGGGCCTACTGATGGTATCATAGGCCTTGACCAGGTCAATAAAGCAGAGATGTAGGTCTTGTTGGAATTCCCTACACCTCTGCTGGAGCAGACGGACAGATAATATGGCATCTGTGCAGGACCGCCCTTTCCTGAAACCGCATTGGGGCTCCGCAAGCCTCTCCTCAGCGTGCCTGGCAAGGCGATGTTGAATAATCCTTGGCAGGACCACACACTACACACAACAACAACCACATCCACACACAGCAACAACCACACACTACACACAACAACAACCACATCCACACACAGCAACAACCACACACTACACACAACAACAACCACACACTACACACAACAACAACCACATCCACACACAACAACAACCACATCCACACACAGCAACAACCACAACCACACACTACACACAACAACAACCACACACTACACACAACAACAACCACATCCACACACAGCAACAACCACACACTACACACAACAACAACCACACACTACACACAACAACAACCACATCCACACACAGCAACAACCACAACCACACACTACACACAACAACAACCACACACTACACACAACAACAACCACAACCACACACTACACACAACAACAACCACACACTACACACAACAACAACCACACACTACACACAACAACAACCACACACTACACACAACAACAACCACACACTACACACAACAACAACCACAACCACACACTACACACAACAACAACCACACACTACACACAACAACAACCACAACCACACACTACACACAACAACAACCACACACTACACACAACAACAACCACACACTACACACAACAACAACCACATCCACACACAGCAACAACCACAACCACACACTACACACAACAACAACCACACACTACACACAACAACAACCACAACCACACACTACACACAACAACAACCACAACCACACACTACACCATCATGAAGTGTCCTTAATGATCGTGAGCAGAGGGTCAGGGACTCCGAAAGCACGAAGAACAACCCAGAGCCCGGGCCTACTGATGGTATCATAGGCCTTGACCAGGTCACACACGCACTACCAACACAAACACACCTACACACACACACACCTGTAGACTCACACCTAGACACACACCTACACAGACACACCTGTAGACACACACCTACACAGACACACACACCTACACACACACACACCTGTAGACACACCTAGACACACACCTACACAGACACACACACCTACACACACACACACCTGTAGACACACACACACCTACACACACACACCTGTAGACACACCTAGACACACACACAGACACACACACCTACACTCACACACCTACACACACCTGTAGACACACACACACCTACACACACACACCTGTAGACACACCTAGACACACACCTACACAGACACACACACCTACACTCACACACCTGTAGACACACACCTAGACAGACACACACACCTACACACACACCTGTAGACACACACCTAGACACACCTACACAGACACACCTGTAGACACACACCTAGACACACACCTACACACACACACCTGTAGACACACACCTAGACAGACACACACCTACACACACACACACCTGTAGACACACCTAGACACACACCTACACAGACACACACACCTACACACACACACCTGTAGACACACACCTAGACACACACCTACACAGACACACACACCTACACACACACACCTGTAGACACACACCTAGACACACACCTACACAGACACACACCTACACACACACACCTCTAGACACACACCTACACAGACACACCTACACAGACACACACCTACACACACACACCTGTAGACACACACACCTACACAGACACACACCTGTAGACACACACCTACACAGACACACACACCTGTAGACACACACCTAGACACACACCTACACAGACACACACCTACACACACCTGTAGACACACACCTACACAGACACACACACCTACACACACCTCTAGACACACACCTACACAGACACACACACCACACACACACCTGTAGACACACACCTAAACAGACACACACACCTACACACACACACCTGTAGACACACACCTGTAGACACACGCACCTACACACACACCTGTACACAGACACCTGTACACACCTGTAGACACACACCTGTAGACACACCTGTACACACCTGAAGACACACACCTGTAGACACACCTACACAGACACCTACACACACACACCTGTAGACACACACCTAGACACACCTACACAGACACACCTACACACACACACCTGTAGACACACACACCTACACTCACACACGCACCTACACACACACCTGTACACACACACCTGTACACAGACACCTGTACACACACCTGTACACACCTGTAGACACACCTGTACACACCTGAAGACACACACCTGTAGACACTCACCTGCAGACAGACACCTGTAGACAAACACACCTGTAGACACCTACACACACACCTGTACACACACCTGTACACACACACCTGTACACACACCTGTAGACACACACAGACACACACCTGTACACACACTTGTAGACACACACACAGACACACACCTACACACACCTGTAGACACCTGCAGACAGACACCTGTAGACACACCCTCACACACACACCTGTAGACACACAGACACACACACACCTGTAGACACATAGACACACACACACCTGTACACACACACAGACACACACCTACACACACACCTGTAGACAGACAGACACACACCTTTACACACCTGTAGACACTCACCTGCAGACAGACACCTGTAGACACACACACAGACACACACACCTGTAGACACACACACACACCTGTAGACACACAGACACACACCTGTACACACCTGTAGACACTCACCTGCAGACAGACACCTGTAGACAAACACACCTGTAGACACCTACACACACACCTGTACACACACCTGTACACACACACCTGTACACACACCTGTAGACACACACAGACACACACCTGTACACACACTTGTAGACACACACACAGACACACACCTACACACACCTGTAGACACCTGCAGACAGACACCTGTAGACACACCCTCACACACACACCTGTAGACACACAGACACACACACACCTGTAGACACATAGACACACACACACCTGTACACACACACAGACACACACCTGTAGACACACACACCTGTACACACCTGTAGACACACAGACACACACACACCTGTACACACCTGTAGACACACACAGACACACACACCTACACACACCTGTAGACACACCTACACACACAGACACACACCTGTAGACACACACACCTGTACACACCTGTAGACACACAGACACACACACACCTGTACACACCTGTAGACACACACAGACACACACACCTACACACACCTGTAGACACACCTACACACACAGACACACCTGTAGACACACACACCTGTACACACCTGTAGACACACAGACACACACACACCTGTACACACCTGTAGACACACACAGACACACACACCTACACACACCTGTAGACGCACAGACACACACACACCTGTACACACCTGTAGACACAGACACACACACCTGTACACACCTGTAGACACACACAGACACACACACAGACACACCTGTAGACACAGACACACACCTGTACACACCTGTAGACACTCACCTGCAGACAGACACCTGTAGACCCGTCAGTCCGGTCTCTCAGGAACATCCACATCGCGAGTTCCCTCCCTCCAGATATTTATAGCGACACACACACACAGAGACACACACCTACACACACCTGTAGACACACACACACAGACACACACACAGACACACCTGTAGACTCACACACAGAGAGAACATCATCATTCACAGACCATCACACTCACACAGAGACCATCATCACTCACACAGACCATCACCACCTTCACTCACAGACCATCACCACCTTCACTCACAGACCATCACCACCATTACACTCACACACACAGAGCCCATCACACTCACACAGAGAGAACATCACACCTACACACAGACCATCACCACCATCACACTCACACACACAGAGAGAACATCACACTCACACACAGACCATCACCACCATCACACTCACACACACAGAGAGAACATCACACTCACACACAGACCATCACCACCATCACACTCACACACACAGAGAGAACATCACACTCACACACAGACCATCACCACCATCACACTCACACACACAGAGAGAACATCACACTCACACACAGACCATCACCACCATCACACTCACACACACAGAGAGAACATCACACTCACACACAGACCATCACCACCATCACACTCACACACACAGAGAGAACATCACACTCACACACAGACCATCACCACCATCACACTCACACACACAGAGAGAACATCACACTCACACACAGAGACCATCATCACTCATAGACCATCACCACCTTCATTCACAGACCATCACCACCATCACACTCACACACAGAGAGACCATCATCACTCACTCACAGACCATCACCACCATCACACTCACACACACAGAGAGAACATCATCATTCACAGACCATCACACTCACACAGAGACCATCACCACCTTCATTCACAGACCATCACCACCATCACACACAGAGACCACCATCACTGCCATCACACTCACACACAGAGACCACCATCACTGCCATCACACTCACACACAGAGACCATCACTACCATTACCCGTAGCCCGCCTGTAGTCCGCCTGTAGTTCGCCTGTAGTTCAAGAGAATCCCGCCTGTAGCCCGCCTGTAGTTCAACAGTAGTCCGCCTGTAGTCCAGCTGTATTGCAACAGTAGCCCGTCTGTAGACCGCCTGTCGTCTGGCTGTAGACCGCCTGTAGTCTGGCTGTAGTCCGGCTGTAGACCGCCTGTAGCCCGCCTGTAGTCTGGCTGTAGTCCGGCTGTAACCCGCCTGTAGCCCGCCTGTAGCCCGCCTGTAGTCTGGCTGTAGTCCGGCTGTAGACCGCCTGTAACCCGCCTGTAGTCTGGCTGTAGTCCGGCTGTAACCCGCCTGTAGCCCGCCTGTAGCCCGCCTGTAGTCTGGCTGTAGTCCGGCTGTAGTCCGGCTGTAACCCGCCTGTAGCCCGCCTGTAGCCCGCCTGTAGTCTGACTGTAGTCCGGCTGTAGACCGCCTGTAACCCGCCTGTAGTCTGGCTGTAGTCCGGCTGTAGACCGCCTGTAGTCTGGCTGTAGTCCGTGCGTCTTGAACTGTCGGGAAAGGAATCTGCGGAATTTCCCCAACGTCTCCCCAACGTCGCCGCGAGGTAGAGTTTCACGTCTCTGCCGACGTCGCACGGACACGAGTCTGTCTCTGTCTGTCTGTCTGTGTCTCTGTCTGTGTGTGTCTCTGTCTGTCTCTGTCTGTCTGTGTCTCTCTGTGTCTCTGTGTGTCTCTGTATGTATTTCTGTGTCTCACTGTGTCTCACTGTGTCTCTGAGTCTCTGTCTGTGTGTGTCTCTGTGTCTCTCTGTCTGTGCCTCTGTGTGTCTGTGTCTCTGTGTGTGTGTGTCTCTGTGTGTCTCTGTGTCTCTGTGTGTGTGTCTGTCTCTGTGTGTGTGTCTCTGTGTCTGTGTGTCTCTGTCTGTCTGTGTCTCTGTCTGTGTCTCTGTCTGTCTCTGTGTGTCTCTGTCTGTCTCTGTGTGTCTGTCTGTGTGTCTCTGTCTGTCTGTGGGTCTCTGTGTGTCTCTGTCTGTCTGTGGGTCTCTGTGTGTCTCTGTGTGTCTGTGTGTCTCTGTCTGTCTCTGTGTGTCTCTGTCTGTCTCTGTGTGTCTGTCTGTCTGTGGGTCTCTGTGTGTCTCTGTTTGTCTGTGGGTCTCTGTGTGTCTCTGTCTGTCTGTGGGTCTCTGTGTGTCTCTGTGTGTCTCTCTGTGTCTGTGTGTCTCTGTGTGTCTCTGTCTCTCCGTGTCTCTGTGTCTCTTGCTATCTGTGTGTCTCTTGCTATCTGTGTGTCTCTGTCTGTGGGTCTCTGTGTGTCTCTGTCTGTGTGTCTCTGTCTGTCTCTGTGTGTGTCTCTGTGTCTGTCTCTGTGTCTGTATGTGTCTCTGTGTCTCACTGTGTCTCTGTGTCTCTGTCTCTCTTTCTGTCTCTCTCTCTTCTCTGTCTGTCTCTGTCTCTCTGTATCTCTGTGTGTCTCTGTCTATCTCTGTGTGTCTCTGTCTGTGTGTCTCTGTCTCTCTGTCTGTGTGTCTCTGTCTGTCTCTGTGTCTCTGTCTCTCTTTCTGTCTCTCTCTCTTCTCTGTCTGTGTGTCTCTGTCAGGGCTTCTGGGTGTCTGTGAGTCTCTGTGGGTCTCTGTAGGTCTGTATTGGTCTCTATGAGTCTCTGTGGGTCCCTGTGGTTCTATGTGAGTGTCTATGGGTCTCTATGGCTATTTATGGGTCTCTGTGGGTCTCTATGGGTCTCTGAGTATGGGTGTCTGTGGGTCTCTATGGGTCTCTATGGGTCTCTGAGTATGGGTCTCTGTGGGTCTCTATGGGTCTCTGAGTATGGATCTCTGTGGGTCTCTATGGGTCTCTGAGTATGGGTCTTTGTGGGTCTCTATGGGTCTCTGAGTATGGGTCTCTGTGGGTCTCTATGGGTCTCTGAGTATGGGTCTCTGTGGGTCTCTATGGGTCTCTGAGTATGGATCTCTGTGGGTCTCTATGGGTCTCTGAGTATGGGTCTCTGTGGGTCTCTATGGGTCTCTGAGTATGGGTCTCTGTGGGTCTCTATGGGTCTCTGAGTATGGGTCTCTGTGGGTCTCTATGGGTCTCTGAGTATGGGTCTCTGTGGGTCTCTATGGGTCTCTGAGTATGGGTCTCTGTGGGTCTCTATGGGTCTCTGTGGGTCTCTATGGGTCTCTATGGGTCTCTGAGTATGGGTCTCTGTGGGTCTCTATGGGTCTCTGAGTATGGGTCTCTGTGGGTCTCTATGGGTCTCTGAGTATGGGTCTCTGTGGGTCTCTATGGGTCTCTGTGGGTCTCTATGGGTCTCTGTGGGTCTCTGTGGGTCTCTGAGTATGGGTCTCTGTGGGTCTCTATGGGTCTCTGTGGGTCTCTATGGGTCTCTATGGGTCTCTATGGGTCTCTGAGTATGGGTCTCTGTGGGTCTCTATGGGTCTCTGAGTATGGATCTCTGTGGGTCTCTATGGGTCTCTGAGTATGGATCTCTGTGGGTCTCAATGGGTCTCTGTGGGTCTCTATGGGTCTCTGTGGGTCTCTGTGGGTCTCTATTGGTCTCTGTGGGTCTCTATGGGTCTCTATGGGTCTCTGTGGGTCTCTGTGGGTCTCTATGGGTCTCTGTGGGTCTCTATGGGTCTCTATGGGTCTCTATGGTTCTAAGCAGTGGCGGCTCCTGCAAAATCTCTCAGGGGGGGCAAATGTCTGGATGATTGATAAGGTCCACCCGTGCAAAGGATAAATTAACAGCTTAAGCGTGCAAAGGCAACTTCACTTCTTTAATATTAATGAAAAATAAAGTGACTCTTACAATGCATCTTGTTTGTTTCTATACCCACTGTCAATAAACAATCCACTCAAGTTTCTCTCATTAAAGATTCCACTAGGTGGCGACAAGCAATATTGTTGGATGCAACGTGCTGACGTATGATGACGTGTAAGCACGTTAGTGCGAGCCCTCCCGGAAGCCATAGAGAATGCATTGCAGCGCCCCCCGTTCGAAAAAAAACATCTCTGAATGTAAGTCTATGGCAACACTCGGTGCGATTCTCAGCCGCCCAAAAAGAGGCGCTACTCCACAGAACGTAGCATGACGCTGATTGGACTATACCCAGAGGCTGACAGTGACGGCTAGCGTGACTCTGTGGTTGAATGACATTGGTGGTGCGTCGCCCAATCGCCCTAATGAAGAAACCGCCCCTGGTTCTATGGGTCTCTATGGCTATCTATATATCTCTGTGGGTCTCAATGGGTCTCTATGGCTATTTATGGGTCTCTGAGTATGGGTCTCTATGGCTATCTATGGATCTCTGTGGGTCTCAATGGGTCTCTGAGTATGGGTCTCTGTGGGTCTCTATGGGTCTCTGAGTATGGGTCTCTGTGGGTCTCTATGGGTGTCTGAGTATGTGTCTCTGTGGGTCTCTATAGGTCTCTGAATATGGGTCTCTGTGGGTCTCTATGGGTCTCTGAGTATGGGTCTCTGTGGGTCTCTATGTATCTCTGAGTATGGGTCTCTGTGGGTCTCTGTGGGTCTCTATGTGTCTCTGAGTATGGGTCTCTGTGGGTCTCTATGGGTCTCTGAGTATGGGTCTCTGTGGGTCTCTGTGGGTCTCTATGGGTCTCTGAGTATGGGTCTCTGTGGGTCTCTGTGGGTCTCTGTGGGTCTCTGTGGGTCTCTGTGGGTCTCTGTGGGTCTCTATGTGTCTCTGAGTATGGGTCTCTGTGGGTCTCTATGGGTCTCTGAGTATGGGTCTCTGTGGGTCTCTGTGGGTCTCTATGGGTCTCTGAGTATGGGTCTCTGTGGGTCTCTGTGGGTCTCTGTGGGTCTCTGTGGGTCTCTGTGGGTCTCTGAGTATGGGTCTCTGTGGGTCTCTATGGGTCTCTGAGTATGGGTCTCTGAGTATGGGTCTCTGTGGGTCTCTATGGGTCTCTGAGTATGGGTCTCTGTGGGTCTCTATGGGTCTCTGAGTATGGGTCTCTGTGGGTCTCTGTGGGTCTCTATTGGTCTCTGAGTATGGGTCTCTGTGGGTCTCTATGGGTCTCTATGGGTCTCTGAGTATGGGTCTCTGTGGGTCTCTATGGGTCTCTATGGGTCTCTGAGTATGGGTCTCTGTGGGTCTCTGTGGGTCTCTATGGGTCTCTGAGTATGGGTCTCTGTGGGTCTCTGTGGGTCTCTATGGGTCTCTGAGTATGGGTCTCTGTGGGTCTCTGTGGGTCTCTATGGGTCTCTGAGTATGGGTCTCTGTGGGTCTCTATGGGTCTCTGAGTATGGGTCTCTGTGGGTCTCTATGGGTCTCTGAGTATGGGTCTCTGTGGCTCTCTATGGGTCTCTGAGTATGGGTCTCTGTGGGTCTCTATGGGTCTCTGAGTATGGGTCTCTGTGGGTCTCTATGGGTCTCTGAGTATGGGTCTCTGTGGGTCTCTATGGGTCTCTCAGTATGGGTCTCTGTGGGTCTCTATGGGTCTCTGAGTATGTGTCTCTGTGGGTCTCTATGGGTCTCTGAGTATGTGTCTCTGTGGGCCTCTATGGGTCTCTGAGTATGGGTCTCTGTGGGTCTCTATGGGTCTCTGAGTATGGGTCTCTGTGGGTCTCTATGGGTCTCTGAGTATGGGTCTCTGTGGGTCTCTATGGGTCTCTGAGTATGGGTCTCTGTGGGTCTCTGTGGGTCTCTGAGTATGTGTCTCTGTGGGTCTCTATGGGTCTCTGTGGGTCTCTGTGGGTCTCTGAGTATGTGTCTCTGTGGGTCTCTATGGGTCTCTGTGGGTCTCTATGGGTCTCTGAGTATGTGTCTCTGTGGGTCTCTATGGGTCTCTGAGTATGGGTCTCTGTGGGTCTCTATGGGTCTCTGAGTATGGGTCTCTGTGGGTCTCAATGGGTCTCTGAGTATGGATCTCTGTGGGTCTCAATGGGTCTCTGAGTATGGGTCTCTGTGGGTCTCAATGGGTCTCTGAGTATGGGTCTCTGTGGGTCTCTATGGGTCTCTGAGTATGGATCTCTGTGGGTCTCAATGGGTCTCTGAGTATGGGTCTCTGTGGGTCTCTGTGGGTCTCTGAGAATGAGTCTCTGTGGGTCTCTGAGTATGGGTCTCTGTGGGTCTCTGTGGGTCTCTGAGTATGGATCTCTGTGGGTCTCTGTGGGTCTCTGAGTATGGGTCTCTGTGGGTCTCTATGGGTCTCTGAGTATGGGTCTCTGTGGGTCTCTGTGGGTCTCTGAGTATGGGTCTCTGTGGGTCTCTGTGGGTCTCTGAGTATGGGTCTCTGTGGGTCTCTGAGTATGGGTCTCTGTGGGTCTCTGTGGGTCTCTGAGTATGGGTCTCTGTGGGTCTCTATGGGTCTCTGAGTATGGTTCTCTGTGGGTCTCTGTGGGTCTCTGAGTATGGGTCTCTGTGGGTCTCTGTGGGTCTCTGAGTATGGATCTCTGTGGGTCTCTGTGGGTCTCTGAGTATGGGTCTCTGTGGGTCTCTATGGGTCTCTGAGTATGGGTCTCTGTGGGTCTCTGTGGGTCTCTGAGTATGGGTCTCTGTGGGTCTCTGAGTATGGATCTCTGTGGGTCTCTGTGGGTCTCTGAGTATGGGTCTCTGTGGGTCTCTATGGGTCTCTGAGTATGGGTCTCTGTGGGTCTCTGTGGGTCTCTGAGTATGGGTCTCTGTGGGTCTCTGTGGGTCTCTGAGTATGGGTCTCTGTGGGTCTCTGTGGGTCTCTGTGGGTCTCTGAGTATGGGTCTCTGTGGGTCTCTGAGTATGGGTCTCTGTGGGTCTCTGTGGGTCTCTGAGTATGGGTCTCTGTGGGTCTCTGAGTATGGGTCTCTGTGGGTCTCTGAGTATGGGTCTCTGTGGGTCTCTGAGTATGGGTCTCTGTGGGTCTCTGTGGGTCTCTGTGGGTCTCTGAGTATGGGTCTCTGTGGGTCTCTGTGGGTCTCTGAGTATGGGTCTCTGTGGGTCTCTGTGGGTCTCTGAGTATGGGTCTCTGTGGGTCTCTGTGGGTCTCTGAGTATGGGTCTCTGTGGGTCTCTGAGTATGGGTCTCTGAGTATGGATCTCTGTGGGTCTCTGTGGGTCTCTGAGTATGGGTCTCTGTGGGTCTCTGTGGGTCTCTGAGTATGGGTCTCTGTGGGTCTCTGTGGGTCTCTGTGGGTCTCTGAGTATGGGTCTCTGTGGGTCTCTGAGTATGGGTCTCTGTGGGTCTCTGAGTATGGGTCTCTGTGGGTCTCTGAGTATGGGTCTCTGTGGGTCTCTGTGGGTCTCTGAGTATGGGTCTCTGTGGGTCTCTGAGTATGGGTCTCTATGGGTCTCTGTGGGTCTCTGTGGGTCTCTATGTTTATAGTATTTGGCTGCTACTATAAATGTGCACGTGGTGATGATGATGATGACATCAGTCACGTGGTGAAGATGACATCAGTCACGTGGTGGTGGTGGTGGTGATGACATCATCAGCCACGTGGTGGTGATGATGACATCAGTCACGTGATGATGATGATGTCATCATCATCAGCCACGTGATGTCATCAGCCACGTGGTAGTGATGATGATGTCAACCACGTGGCTGATGACATCATCAGTCAGGTGGTGATGACATCATCAGTCACGTGGTGATGATGACATCAGTCACGTGGTAGTGATGATGTCATCATCAGCCACGTGGTGATGATGACATCATCAGTCACGTGGTGATGATGACATCAGTCACGTGGTAGTGATGATGTCATCATCAGCCACGTGGTGATGATGACATCATCAGTCACGTGGTGGTGATGACATCAGTCACGTGGTAGTGATGATGTCATCATCAGCCACGTGGTGATGATGACATCATCAGTCACGTGGTGATGATGACATCAGCCACGTGGTAGTGATGATGTCATCATCAGCCACGTGGTGATAATGACATCAGTCACGTGGTGATGATGACATCAGCCACGTGGTAGTGATGATGTCATCATCAGCCACGTGGTGATAATGACATCAGTCACGTGGTGGTGATGACATCAGTCACGTGGTAGTGATGATATCATCATCAGCCACGTGGTGATGATGACATCATCAGCCACGTGGTGATGATGACATCAGTCACGTGGTAGTGATGATGTCATCATCAGCCACGTGGTGATGATGACATCAGTCACGTGGTGGTGATGACATCATCATCAGTCACGTGGTGGTAGTGATGATGTCACGCGGGCGTTTCCCGTCGTTCCAGAAACCGGATGGAGGTGGAGGAGGTCGCGGTCGGGTTCAAGGGGAGGGGGGAGAGCGGGGGCGATGACGTCACAGCACCAACAACCCCCATCACAACAACAACAACAACAGCGGCAGCAACAACAACAAACGGCGAGAAAAAGGGCGGGAAACCGGACCTCGTGGAGCTACTTCCGGTCCGGGGCCCCGTCGTCATCCGCGGGGCGGGGCTTGCGCCGGAAGGGGCGGGGCTTGCGGCGGATGAGCGGGGCCTCCTCGGGGGGGCGTGGCCAGCGGCTCCTCTGCCGCGTGTGGGCGGGGCTTGGTACGGGCGAGGGGGTGTGGCCTACGGGGATGTGGGGGAGGAGCCGCGTCGGCGCGTGCTGGTGACGTACCGCGGCGACAGCGCGCGACAGGTGGACGAGCACTTCGAGCGCGCGCTGCGGCTGCAGTTTCCCGCCAAAACCTCTTCCCGCCAAAACTCGAGCGCCCGCGCTGCCGCCGCCGCCGCTGCCGGCGGCGCGAGACGGCCGTTGGGTGCTGCTGGGGGCGGGGCCAGGAGAGGGGGAGGGGCTGTGAGGAGGGTGGTGGGTGGAGGAGGCGGTGGTGGTGGTGGTGATGGAGGCGACAATGGCGTCGATGCGGGAGATGGAGGTGACCGAGTTGGTTTCTACGGCGCGGGAGCCGCCGAGGGCAACGCCGATGCGTGGAGAGGTGAGGCCGCCGTCGATTTTACCTCAGAAATGTTACGGCTGTTGTTGGAATTAGGTTTTGTTTTTTTTTTATTTGGGGCCGCCCATAAGTGACGTCACGCGATTTTAGCCGATTTATGACCCCCCCCCCCTCGTCACGCGGCGTCACAAAAAGTCAGACCCCCCTCCCTTAATTATGACGTCACAAAGCTCTGCCCCCCCCCCCCCCACAAAAAAAACATGCTTCAAATCGCTTTAAACTATTGTCATCGTCATCATGGATGAGTGGGTGGATGAGTTGGTAAGTGGGTGAGTGGGTGGGCGGGTGAATGGGTGGATGAGTTTGTAGGTGGGTGAGTGGGTGGGTGAGTGGGTGGGTGGGCGGGTGAGTGGGTGGATGAGTTGGTAGGTGGGTGAGTGGGCGAGTGGGTGGGTGAATGAGTGGGTGGGTGAGTGAGTGGGTGGGTGAGTGAGTGGGTGGGTGAGTGGGTGGGCGGGTGAGTGAGTGGGCGGGTGGGTGAGTGGGCGGGTGGGTGAGTGAGTGTGTGGGTGGGTGATTGGGTGGGTGATTGGGTGGGTGGGCGGGTGAGTTGGTGGGTGAGTGGGTGGATGAGTTGGTAGGTGGGTGAGTGGGTGGGTGAGCGGGCGGGCGGGCGGGTGGGCGGGCGGGTGAGTGGGCGGGCGGGTGAGTGGGTGGGCAGGTGAGTGGGTGGATGAGTTGGTAGGTGGGTGAGTGGGTGGGTGAGTGGGTGGGTGGGCGAGTGAGTGAGTGGGTGGGTGGGCGGGTGAGTGGGTGGATGAGTTGGTAGGTGGGTGAGTGGGTGGGTGAGTGAGTGGGTGGGCGGGTGAGTGGGTGGGCGGGTGAGTGAGTGGGTGGGTGGGCGGGTGAGTGGGTGGATGAGTTGGTAGGTGGGTGAGTGGGTGGGCGGGTGAATGGGTGGATGAGTTGGTAGGTGGGTGAGTGGGTGGGTGGGTGAGTGGGTGGGCGGGTGAGTGAGTGGGTGGGTGGGCGGGTGAGTGGGTGGATGAGTTGGTAGGTGGGTGAGTGGGTGAATGAGTGGGTGGGTGAGTGAGTGGGTTGGTGAGTGAGTGGGTGGGTGAGTGAGTGAGTGGGTGGGTGAGTGGGTGGGCGGGTGAGTGAGTGGGCGGGTGGGTGAGTGGGTGGGTGGGTGAGTGAGTGTGTGGGTGGGTGATTGGGTGGGTGATTGGGTGGGTGGGTGATTGGGTGGGTGGGCGGGTGAGTTGGTGGGTGAATGGGTGGATGAGTTGGTAGGTGGGTGAGTGGGTAGGTGAGTGGGTGGATGAGTGGGTGGGCGGGTGAGTGGGTGGGTGGGTGAGTGGGTGGGTGAGTGGGTGGGCAGGTGAGTAGGTGGATGAGTTGGTAGGTGGGTGAGTGGGTGGGTGAGTGGGTAGGTGGGTGAGTGGGTGGGCAGGTGAGTAGGTGGATGAGTTGGTAGGTGGGTGAGTGGGTGGGTGAGTGGGTGAATCAGTTGGTAGGTGGGTGAGTGGGTGGGTGAGTGGGTGGGTGAGTGGGTGAGTGGGTGACGTGGGTGGGTGAGTGGGTGGGTGGGTGAGTGGGTGGGCGGGTGAATGGGTGGATGAGTTGGTAGGTGGGTGAGTGGGTGGGTGAGTGGGTGGATGAGTTGGTAGGTGGGTGAGTGGGTGGGTGTGTGGGTGGATGAGTTGGTAGGTGGGTGAGTGGGTGGGTGAGTTGGTAGGTGGTTGAGTGGGTGGGTGAGTGGGTGGGAGCTGGTAGGTGGGTGGGAGACTGAGTGGGTGAGTTGGTGGGTGAGTTGGTGGGACCTGGTCCTCACAAGGTCATCAGGCCGAGGGAACCTCAGGCTCCTAACCTCTCGACCACCGGCACCGCACTGAGCCCCGGCCCTCAGAAGGACGTCTGCGGCTTGGGCTCTCCAGGCGGCTTCTGGCTTCGGCTTGAGACGGACGGACTGACTCGCGCTCTCAGGGACCCGCCTTATATACTCTCCCTCCCTGAGGGGCGGGGCTCTGGGGGATCATAGCTCCCCCCCAGCCCCCTCCCCTCAGGGGGTTCCAACCGCCATTGGCCGAACCGGTCCGAACCGGTTTCTTCCTCCCTGAGGGGCGGGGCTCTGGGGGATCATAGCTCCCCCCCAGCCCCCCTCCCCTCAGGGGGGTTCCAACCGCCATTGGCCGAACCGGTCCGAACCGGTTTCTTCCTCCCTGAGGGGCGGGGCTCTGGAGGATCGTAGCTCCCCCCAGCCCCCCCCCCTCCCCTCAGGGGGGGTTCCAACCGCCGTTGGCCCGACCGGTCCGAACCGGTTTCTTCCTCCTTGAGGGGCGGGGCTCTGGGGGATCGTAGCTCCCCCCCAGCCCCCCCCCCCTCCCCTCAGGGGGGGTTCCAACCGCCGTTGGCCCGACCGGTTCCGAACCGGTTTCTTCCTCCCTGAGGGGCGGGGCTCTGGGGGATCGTAGCTCCCCCCCAGCCCCCCCCCTCCCCTCAGAGGGGGTCCAACCGCCGTTGGCCCGACCGGTCCGAACCGGTTTCTTCC
This sequence comes from Lampetra fluviatilis, assembly GCF_964198595.1. Lineage (NCBI taxonomy): Eukaryota > Metazoa > Chordata > Hyperoartia > Petromyzontiformes > Petromyzontidae > Lampetra > Lampetra fluviatilis. Next base: position 118,497 of record NW_027620604.1, on the reverse strand, counting down.
TCCCTGAGGGGCGGGGCTCTGGGGGATCGTAGCTCCCCCCAGCCCCCCCCCTCCCCTCAGAGGGGGTCCAACCGCCGTTGGCCCGACCGGTCCGAACCGGTTTCTTCCTCCTTGAGGGGCGGGGCTCTGGGGGATCGTAGCTCCCCCCCAGCCCCCCCCCCCCTCCCCTCAGGGGGGTTCCAACCGCCGTTGGCCCGACCGGTCCGCTGGCTGTGGCGTGTGTGTGTATAATCAACTAGTTAATAATTAAAATTAATCAAAAAAATGTGTGCTGCCATAACAATTCTATTAGATTGACATTTATTTAAAGTTGCGCATTTTTACGTGACGTCACATTTCTCACCCCCCCCCCTCCCCCCCACCATCAAAGTCGCCCTCTAGGTAGCTGTGTGTACAGGTAGGTGGGCGTGTCTACAGGTGGGCGTGTCTACAGGTGGGCGTGTCTACAGGTGGGCGTGTCTACAGGTGGGCGTGTCTACAGGTGGGCGTGTCTACAGGTGGGCGTGTCTACAGGTATGAATCTGATTGGTCAACCGTCTCCATTGCCCCGCCCCCCTCTCTCCCCAGGGCTCCACCCACAGGCTCCTCCCCCCTGGTCACGTGACCCCCGAGGGGCGGGGGGAGTGGGGGGTGGGGAGCAGCCCCTCCCCCTCCTGGGGCCCCACAGCCCCTCCCCCTCGTTCCACCCGCTGGCCCCGCCGCACGCGGCGTGGACGCCCGCGACCTTTGACCTGTCACGTGATCCTGGTGAGTGGGTGGTTGGGTGGGTGGTTGGGTGGTGAGTGGGTGGTGAGTGGGTGGGTGGGTGGTTGGGTGGGTGGGTGGGTGGTTGGGTGGTTGGGTGGGTGGTTGGGTGGGTGGGTGGGTGGTTGGGTGGTTGGGTGGGTGGTTGGGTGGTTAGGTGGGTGGTTGGGTGGTTGGGTGGGTGGTTGGGTGGTTGGGTGGGTGGTTGGGTGAGTGGGTGGGTGGTTGGGTGGTTGGGTGGGTGGGTGGGTGGGTGGTTGGGTGGTTGGGTGGGTGGTTGGGTGGTTGGGTGGGTGGTTGGGTGGTTGGGTGGGTGGTTGGGTGGTTGGGTGGGTGGTTGGGTGGTTACGTGGGTGTGTGGGTGGGTGGGTGGTTGGTTGGGTGAGCGAGTTGGCTGGGTGGGTGGGTGGTTGGCTGGGTGGGTGGGTGAGATAGACATGTGAGTGGTGATCAAGGAAGTAGACAAACCCGGTGAGTGAGTGGGCGAGTGAGCGGATGTGTGTGTCTGTGTGTGTGTCTGTGTGTGTGTCTGTGTGTGTGTCTGTGTGTGTGTCTGTGTGTGTGTCTGTGTGTGTGTCTGTGTGTGTGTCTGCGGGCCCGGGTAAAACTTCGTGGCCGGGAGTCGGAGCCTTTCCCTGTACACCTTGGGGTGCGACAGGGATGTCCTCTGGCTCCCACATTATTTAACATTTATTTTGACTCCGTAGTTCGTGAAGCCTTCAATAGCTGTACCAGGGGAATTTCCATTTGGTACAGATATAATGGGAGGCTGATCGACGCCCGGGTGCGATCAAGGGATGGCTCCCTATTGGTCAACCACGTTATGTATGCCGATGATTTGGTAATAGCTGCTCATTCAGAAGAGGAGTTGGAGACGCTGCTGCTGAGACTGGAGTGTGCCACTAAGAGGTGGGGCCTTACCATCAGCCCCACCAAAACTAAGCACCTGCCTGGGTATTTTGTACCATCGGACACTCCACCCCCACAACTCCCAATCGGTGATGGGGCAGTTGTGGAGAGAGTGGAGAGTTTCCCATACCTGGGCAGTGTGCTTATGACCGGCTCCAGTTTATCAGCAGAGGTCTCACTCCGAATCAGTCGAGTGGCAATATCTTTTCATCGGTTGCGTAACGCTGTGTGGAAGCTACCTGGTCTGTCGCTCCGCACGAAGCTTCAGGTCTTCTCGGCCACGGTCATTCCCTCCCTTCTCTATGCTTGCGAAACGTGGACCCCCATAATGGAACATCTTCGCCGGTTAGAAACATTTAGGCTGGCCTGCCTACGATCCATCTTGGGTTTAACCTGCAGGCTGGATTGTGTGAGGAGCTCACAAATCCTTGAAAGATCTGGTCAAAGTCCCAACGGTGAGCTCCTCCGGCAGGCAAGGCTGCGTTGGCTGGGTCATGTAGCCCGCATGCCCAGCCACCGCATGCCCAAACAGCTTTTGTTCGGCCGGATCGAGGGGGCTAAACGGGTGTAGCACGGGCTAGAGAAGAGATGGAGTGACGTGGTACAGGAGGATGTGGAGCTGAGTGGACTTGCCGATGACTGGTACCAGCGGTGTCAAGATCGGCCTCTGTGGAGGAGGCTCGTGAAGGACGCTACTGGGCAGTTGGAGGCAGTCGCCCTCCAACAACAACGGAGGGCGGAGGAGCGACGCTCACAACAACGATCGGAGCGCCGGGTGGCTAAAGCACAGCAAGTTGGCACAGTAGGGGGGCACAGGTGGTGCATCAGCCAGTCATCTCGGTCATCTCGGTCAGTCGACCCGTGGCACCTGCTGGGTCTGCCCCGTGACCTCCTCCTGCCAGCGGGCGTTCGACACTTCACGTGGCAGCCTCAAGGTGCACATGGCCTGGCACAAGCGTCGTGGTGACGTCACCGCCACTTAGTGGCGAATGGCGGTTGTTGTTGTTGTATGTGGGTATGTGGGTATGTGGGTAGGTAGTTGTGGAGAGAGTGGAGAGTTTCCCTTACACGCGTGTCTGTGTGTCTACCCACGTGTCTGTGTGTCCACCCATGTGTCTGTGTGTCCACCCACGTGTGTCCACCCACGTGTGTCTGTGTGTCTACCCAGGTCTGCAGAGGGACAAGGCAGAGGTCTACTGGTACTGAGTGAGGGAGAGGGGTGAGGGGGGGGTGAGGGGGGAACGGAGTGGAAAGGAGTCACAGAATCTGGGACTGGTTCCACACTGGGCTCTCTCTCCCTCTGCCTCCCCCCATCTCTCTCCCCATCATCTCCCCCTCTCTCCCCATCTCCCCCTCTCCCCCCATCTCTCTCCCCATCTCTCCCCCCCTCTCTCTCCCCATCTCCCCTCTCCCCCCATCTCTCTCCCCATCTCTCCCCCCATCTCTCTCCCCATCTCCCCCTCTCCCCCCATCTCTCTCCCCATCTCTCCCCCCCTCTCTCTCCCCATCTCCCCCTCTCCCCCCATCTCTCTCCCCATCTCCCCCTCTCCCCCCATCTCTCTCCCCATCTCTCCCCCCCTCTCTCTCCCCATCTCCCCCTCTCCCCCCATCTCTCTCCCCATCTCTCCCCCCATCTCTCTCCCCATCTCCCCCTCTCCCCCCATCTCTCTCCCCATCTCTCCCCCCCTCTCTCTCCCCATCTCCCCCTCTCCCCCCATCTCTCTCCCCATCTCTCCCCCCCTCTCTCTCCCCATCTCCCCCTCTCCCCCCCTCTCTCTCCCCATCTCCCCTTCTCCCCCCATCTCTCTCCCCATCTCTCCCCCCCTCTCTCTCCCCATCTCCCCCTCTCCCCCCATCTCTCTCCCCATCTCCCCCTCTCCCCCCATCTCTCTCCCCATCTCCCCCTCTCCCCCCATCTCTCTCCCCATCTCCCCCTCTCCCCCCATCTCTCTCCCCATCTCCCCCTCTCCCCCCATCTCTCTCCCCATCTCCCCCTCTCCCCCCATCTCTCTCCCCATCTCTCCCCCCCTCTCTCTCCCCATCTCCCCCTCTCCCCCATCTCTCTCCCCATCTCCCCCTCTCCCCGCATCTCTCTCCCCATCTCCCCCTCTCCCCCCATCTCTCTCCCCATCTCCCCCTCTCCCCCCATCTCTCTCCCCATCTCCCCCTCTCCCCCCATCTCTCTCCCCATCTCCCCCTCTCCCCCCATCTCTCTCCCCATCTCCCCCTCTCCCCCCATCTCTCTCCCCATCTCCCCCTCTCCCCCCATCTCTCTCCCCATCTCCCCCTCTCCCTCCATCTCTCTCCCCATCTCCCCCTCTCCCCCCATCTCTCTCCCCATCTCCCCCTCTCCCCCCATCTCTCTCCCCATCTCCCCCTCTCCCCCCATCTCTCTCCCCATCTCCCCTCTCCCCCCATCTCTCTCCCCATCTCCCCCTCTCCCCCCATCTCTCTCCCCATCTCCCCCTCTCCCTCCATCTCTCTCCCCATCTCCCCTCTCCCCCCATCTCTCTCCCCATCTCCCCCTCTCCCTCCATCTCTCTCCCCATCTCCCCCTCTCCCCCCATCTCTCTCCCCATCTCCCCCTCTCCCCCCATCTCTCTCCCCATCTCCCCCTCTCCCCCCATCTCTCTCCCCATCTCTCCCCCCCCTCTCTCTCCCCATCTCCCCCCTCTCCCCCCATCTCTCTCCCCATCATCTCCCCCTCTCTCCCCATCTCTCTCCCCATCTCCCCCTCTCCCCCCATCTCTCTCCCCATCATCTCCCCCTCTCTCCCCATCTCTCTCCCCATCTCCCCCTCTCCCCCCATCTCTCTCCCCATCTCTCCCCCCCTCTCTCTCCCCATCTCCCCCTCTCCCCCCATCTCTCTCCCCATCTCTCCCCCCATCTCTCTCCCCATCATCTCCCCCTCTCCCCCCATCTCTCTCCCCATCATCTCCCCCTCTCCCCCCCCTCTCTCTCCCCATCTCCCCCTCTCCCCCCATCTCTCTCCCCATCTCTCCTCTCTCCCCATCTCGAGTGGGTGAGCAGTTGAGTGAGTGGGCGAGCGAGTGGGTGGGTGAGTGGGTGGGTGAGTGAGTGGGTGAGTAGTTGAGTGAGTGGGCGAGCGAGTGGGTGGGTGAGTGGGTGGGTGAGTGAGTGGGCGAGTAGTTGAGTGAGTGGGTGAGTGAGTGGGTGGGTGAGTGGGTGGGTGGGTGAGTGAGTGGGTGGGTGAGTGGGTGAGTGAGTGGGCGAGCAGTTGAGTGAGTGGGCGAGCGAGTGGGTGGGTGAGTGGGTGGGTGGGTGAGTGAGTGGGTGGGTGAGTGGGTGGGTGAGTGAGTGGGTGAGCAGTTGAGTGAGTGGGCGAGCGAGTGGGTGGGTGAGTGGGTGGGTGAGTGAGTGGGCGAGCAGTTGAGTGAGTGGGCGAGCGAGTGGGTGGGTGAGTGGGTGGGTGGGTGAGTGAGTGGGTGGGTGAGTGGGTGGGTGAGTGAGTGGGTGAGCAGTTGAGTGAGTGGGCGAGCGAGTGGGTGGGTGAGTGGGTGGGTGAGTGAGTGGGTGAGCAGTTGAGTGAGTGGGCGAGCGAGTGGGCGGGTGAGTGGGTGGGTGGGTGAGTGGGCGGGTGGGTGAGTGGGTGGGTGAGTGAGTGGGCGAGTAGTTGAGTGAGTGGGCGAGCGAGTGGGTGGGTGAGTGTGTGAGTATGTGAGCGAGTGGGTGAGTGGGTGAGTATGTGAGCGAGTGGGTGAGCGAGTGACCGGGTGAGTGAGCAGGCGTGTGGGTGAATGGGCGAGCGGGTGAGTGAATGGGTGAGTGGGTGAGCGAGCGAGCGAGTGAGTTGGCGAATGGGTTCTGTGGTTTTGTGGTTGATGTTCAATAAAGTATATTCATTCTGACAGCGCGTGTGTGTGGTTGTCATCTGTAGCAAAGACAAAGATCCCCCGTGTAGCCTTAACAGACTGTAGGGGCAAGTGCTGTTAGCGAGCACCTATGAAGGCCGGCACAGTGGCACACGAGGGGGTGGGTGGCCAGCACCACGCCCGGCCGCCTTTGTCTCCCCAGTGCTAGCGATGTTTTTACGCACCGCACCAGGTACTCATTCGAGGCTGAGTCGACCTAGGGGAGCGTACGTACACAGCACTGTCACTCACACGCTGTGAACCCCACCCACCCACACGGCCTTCGTGAACCCCACCCACCCACACGGCCACCGTGAACCCCACCCACCCACACGGCCACCGTGAACCCCACCCACCCACACGGCCTTCGTGAACCCACCCACCCACACGGCCACCGTGAACCCCACCCACCCACACGACCACCGTGAACCCCACCCACCCACACGGCCATCGTGAACCCCACCCACCCACACGGCCATCGTGAACCCCACCCACCCACACGGCCGTCGTGAACCCCACCCACCCACACGGCCGTCGTGAACCCCACCCACCCACACGACCATCGTGAACCCCACCCACCCACACGGCCATCGTGAACCCCACCCACCCACACGGCCATCGTGAACCCCACCCACCCACACGGCCGTCGTGAACCCCACCCACCCACACGGCCGTCGTGAACCCCACCCACCCACACGACCATCGTGAACCCCACCCACCCACACGGCCATCGTGAACCCCACCCACCCACACGGCCATCGTGAACCCCACCCACCCACACGGCCATCGTGAACCCCACCCACCCACACGGCCATCGTGAACCCCACCCACCCACACGGCCGTCGTGAACCCCACCCACCCACACGACCATCGTGAACCCCACCCACCCACACGGCCATCGTGAACCCCACCCACCCACACGGCCATCGTGAACCCCACCCACCCACACGGCCATCGTGAACCCCACCCACCCACACGGCCACCGTGAACCCCACCCACCCACACGGCCATCGTGAACCCCACCCACCCACACGGCCATCGTGAACCCCACCCACCCACACGGCCACCGTGAACCCCACCCACCCACACGGCCACCGTGAACCCCACCCACCCACACGGCCGTCGTGAACCCCACCCACCCACACGACCATCGTGAACCCCACCCACCCACACGGCCACCGTGAACCCCACCCACCCACACGGCCATCGTGAACCCCACCCACCCACACGACCATCGTGAACCCCACCCACCCACACGGCCACCGTGAACCCCACCCACCCACACGGCCATCGTGAACCCCACCCACCCACACGGCCGTCGTGAACCCCACCCACCCACACGACCATCGTGAACCCCACCCACCCACACGGCCACAGTGAACCCCACCCACCCACACGGCCACAGTGAACCCCACCCACCCACACGGCCATCGTGAACCCCACCCACCCACACGGCCACAGTGAACCCCACCCACCCACACGGCCACAGTGAACCCCACCCACCCACACGGCCACCGTGAACCCCACCCACCCACACGGCCATCGTGAACCCCACCCACCCACACGGCCATCGTGAACCCCACCCACCCACACAGCCTTCGTGAACCCCACCCACCCACACGGCCACAGTGAACCCCACCCACCCACACGGCCACAGTGAACCCCACCCACCCACACGGCCACCGTGAACCCCACCCACCCACACGGCCACAGTGAACCCCACCCACCCACACGGCCATCGTGAACCCCACCCACCCACACGGCCACAGTGAACCCCACCCACCCACACGGCCACAGTGAACCCCACCCACCCACACGGCCACCGTGAACCCCACCCACCCACACGGCCACCGTGAACCCCACCCACCCACACGGCCACCGTGAACCCCACCCACCCACACGGCCACCGTGAACCCCACCCACCCACACGGCCACCGTGAACCCCACCCACCCACACGGCCATCGTGAACCCCACCCACCCACACGACCGTCGTGAACCCCACCCACCCACACGGCCATCGTGAACCCCACCCACCCACACGACCGTCGTGAACCCCACCCACCCACACGGCCATCGTGAACCCCACCCACCCACACGACCGTCGTGAACCCCACCCACCCACACGGCCATCGTGAACCCACCCACCCACACGGCCACCGTGAACCCCACCCACCCACATGGCCATCGTGAACCCCACCCACCCACACGGCCACCGTGAACCCCACCCACCCACACGGCCATCGTGAACCCCACCCACCCACACGGCCATCGTGAACCCCACCCACCCACACGGCCGTCGTGAACCCCACCCACCCACACGGCCATCGTGAACCCCACCCACCCACACGACCGTCGTGAACCCCACCCACCCACACGGCCATCGTGAACCCACCCACCCACACGACCGTCGTGAACCCCACCCACCCACACGGCCACCGTGAACCCCACCCACCCACACGACCGTCGTGAACCCCACCCACCCACACGGCCATCGTGAACCCCACCCACCCACACGGCCGTCGTGAACCCCACCCACCCACACGGCCATCGTGAACCCCACCCACCCACACGACCGTCGTGAACCCCACCCACCCACACGGCCATCGTGAACCCACCCACCCACACGACCGTCGTGAACCCCACCCACCCACACGGCCATCGTGAACCCACCCACCCACACGGCCACCGTGAACCCCACCCACCCACACGGCCATCGTGAACCCACCCACCCACCCACACGGCCTTCGTGAACCCCACCCACCCACACGGCCACCGTGAACCCCACCCACCCACACGGCCTTCGTGAACCCCACCCACCCACACGGCCATCGTGAACCCCACCCACCCACACGGCCATCGTGAACCCCACCCACCCACACGGCCATCGTGAACCCCACCCACCCACACGGCCTTCGTGAACCCCACCCACCCACACGGCCTTCGTGAACCCCACCCACCCACACGGCCACCGTGAACCCCACCCACCCACACGGCCATCGTGAACCCACCCACCCACCCACACGGCCATCGTGAACCCACCCACCCACACGGCCACCGTGAACCCACCCACCCACACGGCCATCGTGAACCCCACCCACCCACACGGCCACCGTGAACCCACCCACCCACACGGCCATCGTGAACCCACCCACCCACACGGCCATCGTGAACCCCACCCACCCACACGGCCTTCGTGAACCCCACCCACCCACACGGCCTTCGTGAACCCCACCCACCCACACGGCCACAGTGAACCCCACCCACCCACACGGCCATCGTGAACCCCACCCACCCACACGGCCACAGTGAACCCCACCCACCCACACGGCCATCGTGAACCCCACCCACCCACACGGCCACAGTGAACCCCACCCACCCACACGGCCATCGTGAACCCCACCCACCCACCCACACGGCCACCCACCCACACGGCCATCGTGAACCCCACCCACCCACACGGCCACAGTGAACCCCACCCACCCACACGGCCATCGTGAACCCCACCCACCCACACGGCCATCGTGACCCCACCCACCCACACAGCCACCGTGAACCCCACCCACCCACACGGCCTTCGTGAACCCCACCCACCCACACGGCCTTCGTGAACCCCACCCACCCACACGGCCTTCGTGAACCCCACCCACCCACACGGCCATCGTGAACCCCACCCACCCACACGGCCATCGTGAACCCCACCCACCCACACGGCCACAGTGAACCCCACCCACCCACACGGCCATCGTGAACCCCACCCACCCACACGGCCATCGTGAACCCCACCCACCCACACGGCCATCGTGAACCCCACCCACCCACACGGCCACCGTGAACCCCACCCACCCACACGGCCATCGTGAACCCCACCCACCCACACGGCCATCGTGAACCCCACCCACCCACACGGCCATCGTGAACCCCACCCACCCACACGGCCACCGTGAACCCCACCCACCCACCAACTCACCCACCCACCCACACGGCCATCGTGAACCCCACCCACCCACACGGCCATCGTGAACCCCACCCACCCACATGGCCACCGTGAACCCCACCCACCCACCAACTCACCCACCCACCCACACGGCCATCGTGAACCCCACCCACCCACACGGCCATCGTGAACCCCACCCACCCACACGACCGTCGTGAACCCCACCCACCCACATGGACATCGTGAACCCCACCCACCCACATGGACATCGTGAACCCCACCCACCCACACGGCCACCGTGAACCCCACCCACCCACACGGCCTTTGTGAACCCCACCCACCCACACGGCCATCGTGAACCCCACCCACCCACACGGCCATCGTGAACCCCACCCACCCACACGGCCGTCGTGAACCCCACCCACCCACACGGCCATCGTGAACCCCACCCACACGGCCTTCGTGAACCCCACCCACCCACACGGCCATCGTGAACCCCACCCACACGGCCTTCGTGAACCCCACCCACCCACACGGCCACCGTGAACCCCACCCACCCACACGGCCACCGTGAACCCCACCCACCCACACGGCCATCGTGAACCCCACCCACCCACACGGCCATCGTGAACCCCACCCACCCACACGGCCTTCGTGAACCCCACCCACCCACACGGCCATCGTGAACCCCACCCACCCACACGGCCATCGTGAACCCCACCCACCCACACGGCCTTCGTGAACCCCACCCACCCACACGGCCATCGTGAACCCCACCCACCCACACGGCCTTCGTGAACCCCACCCACCCACACGGCCGTCGTGAACTGTTGTGTCCTAGCCTTCTTCCATCATTGATATATAATGAATGAAAACACACCAAAGCGCAGCAAACTGCAAAACACCAGGTGTTGTAGTAATGAACGGGAGGAGGGCTAAGATGGCAGAATTGCAGCCTTGCTTCAAGGCAAATAATAGGGCAGTGTCGACTCGAAGCAGAGGCGCCTTTGTCTGGATCACGGCCACAGAAGGCCGGGGGGGTCATCACTGATTGTGTGTCAGGGATTTCGAGCTAATTGGAACACGTGCACACAGAGAGGAGAAACACGCCTTGTTCTCTGCAGCTGAAAGAGCCAAGATAAACTCAGCTCAAGGTTGTGTACACAGGAGAGGGGGCTGATTAACAACCACTGCACGTCTGAACGTGAGGGGGCCTTGTCCTGGAATTAATCACCCTCCCAGGACAGAAGGTTGGATGACCACAGTGAGACGAGAATAAGGGTGTTGCGTCACTCTCAAGGTTGCAGGCTCAGCTGAACAGCGAGGCTGCGGGGGCCGCCGGGAGTTCGAGTTTGCCTAGTTAAGTCAAAAAGCTCAATTATTCTGTATTGCTATTAAAGTCACGTTAAAGTCGGAATTTAACAACAGGGTAGGCTCGACCCGAAGCATAACGAGATGAATCACCATCAGGTCGAAATAAAATACATAATAAAAGAGCGATGTTAAATCCAGGGTCGGAGAGAAAGGGAGATCCCGGCCGTCTTTGTATCCCCGCAGCGCGGGATAGGAGTGTATACGCTCGGGGAAACACCTCCACTTGAGTCAAGCGCCACGATGGGAAATGACAGACCCTAGGTTAAATACAGAATCATAACTGGGAAATGGTAAGGGACAAATGTTAAAACTTTTAATCATTTCTTCATGCGTCAGCGAGGGTCGGGGGGAGTGTGCCCCTCCCTCCAGGTGGTGCAACACGGACAAAGATGCCTGTGAGACGGTTTGTAACGTCTGTGTTTTGGTTCATGAAGAAGGCCAACCAAGAGATAAATCGCACCCAGACCGAGAGACGACCTCGAGGCAATTTGTAACACCTGACTGTTTGCTCGTGGATTTTATGGAGGGAATATGACAACGGAATATGCCGTGGGTGATGCACACAAGGACACACGGACGTACGGACACACACATGAACACACCTACACACGGACAGATCCTGACACAGTAAATCAAAAGGAAACCCCGCCTTGTGGGCAGGGTCCAAAGGGATTTTTCGGCATAAAAGAAAGGACTCTGAGCATTGGAAACCAGTTCGACCAGGAGAGTCAACTCATCACGAGTGCGACCAACGGGTCGACTCATGAGCGAGCTCGACCGGAAGGGTCGGCTCGACTCATCAGCCGAGTTCGACCAGAAGGGTCAACTCACCAGCCGAGTTCGACCAGAAGGGTCAACTCACCAGCCGAGCTCGACCAGCGGGTCGGCTCGACTCCTCATCTTCAGCTCGACCGAGCGGGTCGACTCAAGGGCGAGCTGCGACTAACGGGTCGGCTCGACTCTTCAGCTTCTGGGACTCAGCCGAGTTCAAACGGCTCTCGGGGCTCGACTCAAGCGGCTCCCCATCTCCTCTGCAGGCGGGCAAGACCCGCTTGACAGCTCAACCTCTGCCGAGTCGGTTTCCCTGCTGCCGCGAGAATCGCGGTTTGGCGACGACGCTGCGAGCGAGCTGTGGGCGCCACCTACCGACCGGGTTCCGAATTACGACAGCGTGTCAACGGACATCCGAACCAAGTTCACCACGGCGACAGGGGAGCGATTAATACGTATGACGCGCACCGCCCCCTCACCACACGACCACCAGGCGTTTGTTTGACATAAAGAACCGACTCCGAACATTGACTATTCAAGACAACTCTTACCACTCAAACACACTCGAACCCATGAGCCGTCCGTGGCTGTGAAGAAAACACTCGAGACCGAGTGATGGCCATCCGTCGTTTATAAGAGTATTCGTAATTTTATCTTTAATATTTAGTGGGCTGTACTCTTAATCGCATAAATTCCCAACAGATCCATCAATACGAATTGATTCTTGGCACCTCCTTCCGCCGAGCAACGCTCACGTGGGGAGTGGTGGCCCACCAGATCCTTAACAGGTGATCTGGTCCCCAATTAGTAAACTCTGTATAAGATAACGATCTTCGGAAAAGGAGCGCTGTCGCAGGCCTTTACTCCGAGCCATTCTGTTGTCAGATAACCTGCCGATGTATCTGTTGAGATTGGTGCCTTTAAGAATAATAACTGTCTTGATTGTGTTTTTATCGCCGTATAATCTTTCAAGTATAATCATTCATTAACGTTAAGGTTTTCTTAGCATAGTATTTGCATGTTTTAACGACTCTCTCTCTCACTAACAACCATCGCGTTATGCGGGATCTATGTGCCGTTGTAAAGTGAAATCAGACAATCGTTGATGATACTGTATTGATGCCGTATTGACGTTCCGGGATTGAGAGTTCGCATACTATATCATAGTTGAGGTTGAATTAGTAATAAATTGATTAATACAGAAGTGGTTGTGTGATTCTTTCCTGAAATTTATGCATAAGATCTGCTTCTGCGTTGAGATCTGAACTTGGTGACCTTAATAAACACACTAACACAGACTCAGTAAATGTTAAAGCGATAACGGGGTGAACCGGGGACCTAAAGATAAGCGAGAATGAGACGAACCTAGACAACGATGCCGAGTTAATCTAAGTTAATCTTGCATACTTACACCACACCTGCATAACTGCATACGATTAATTGCCTTATTCCGATCGATAACCCACCCTCGTCACCGAGGCGGGGTCTGGTTATCATAACGACTTGCATCATCATAATTACACCCACTCGCATAATTACTACAATTACCTCTCGAATTGGCATAATTAAATGTGCATAATTACATAAATTAATATATTTCCGGATAATTACACATTTGGCCAAATTTCATTTGATTATTATTATTTTCACTGAATATTCATAACCCACATATACAACATAATAATTTCACCCACGCACGCATACAACACATCAAAATTTTCATACCCAACATATACAACAGAACCCCACCCACCCACACGGCCACCGTGAACCCCACCCACCCACACGGCCACAGTGAACCCCACCCACCCACACGGCCATCGTGAACCCCACCCACACGGCCATCGTGAACCCCACCCACCCACACGGCCTTCGTGAACCCCACCCACCCACACGGCCATCGTGAACCCCACCCACCCACACGGCCATCGTGAACCCCACCCACCCACACGGCCACCGTGAACCCCACCCACCCACACGGCCATCGTGAACCCCACCCACACGGCCATCGTGAACCCCACCCACCCACACGGCCTTCGTGAACCCCACCCACCCACACGGCCATCGTGAACCCCACCCACACGGCCTTCGTGAACCCCACCCACCCACACGGCCATCGTGAACCCCACCCACCCACACGGCCATCGTGAACCCCACCCACCCACACGGCCTTCGTGAACCCCACCCACCCACACGGCCACCGTGAACCCCACCCACCCACACGGCCATCGTGAACCCCACCCACACGGCCTTCGTGAACCCCACCCACCCACACGGCCACCGTGAACCCCACCCACCCACACGGCCACCGTGAACCCCACCCACCCACACGGCCTTCGTGAACCCCACCCACCCACACGGCCATCGTGAACCCCACCCACCCACACGGCCACCGTGAACCCCACCCACCCACACGGCCATCGTGAACCCCACCCACCCACACGGCCACAGTGAACCCCACCCACCCACACGGCCATCGTGAACCCCACCCACCCACACGGCCGTCGTGAACCCCACCCACCCACACGACCATCGTGAACCCCACCCACCCACACGGCCATCGTGAACCCCACCCACCCACCCACACGGCCATCGTCATGAAGGTCCTTAATGATCGTGAGCAGAGGGTCAGGGACTCCGAAAGCACGAAGAACAACCCAGAGCCCAGGCCTACTGATGGTATCATAGGCCTTGACCAGGTCAATAAAGCAGAGATGTAGGTCTTGTTGGAATTCCCTACACCTCTGCTGTAGCAGACGGACAGAAAATATGGCATCTGTGCAGGACCGCCCTTTCCTGAAACCGCATTGGGGCTCCGCAAGCCTCTCCTCAGCGTGCCTGGCAAGGCGATGTTGAATAATCCTTGCCAGGACCTTTACCGGCACAGCAGTCAACCCTTGGCACCTGCTGGGTCTGTCCCGTGACCTCGTGCACCTAGCCTGGCACAGCAGTCAACCCGTGGCACCTGCTGGGTATGTCCCGTGACCTCCTCATGCACCTAGCCTGGCACAGCAGTCAACCCATGGCACCTGCAGGGTCTGTCACGTGACCTCCTCATGCACCTAGCCTGGCACAGCAGTCAACCCATGGCACCTGCAGGGTCTGTCACGTGACCTCCTCATGCACCTAGCCTGGCACAGCAGTCAACCCATGGCACCTGCTGGGTCTGTCCCGTGACCTCCTCCTCATGCACCTAGCCTGGCACAGCAGTCAACCCATGGCACCTGCTGGGTCTGTCCCGTGACCTCCTCCTCCTGCACCTAGCCTGGCACAGCAGTCAACCCATGGCACCTCCAGGGTTTGTCACGTGACCTCCTCATGCACCTAGCCTGGCACAGCAGTCAACCCATGGCACCTGCTGGGTCTGTCCCGTGACCTCCTCGTGCACCTAGCCTGGCACAGCAGTCAACCCATGGCACCTGCAGGGTCTGTCCCGTGACCTCCTCATGCACCTAGCCTGGCACAGCAGTCAACCCATGGCACCTGCAGGGTCTGTCACGTGACCTCCTCATGCACCTAGCCTGGCACAGCAGTCAACCCATGGCACCTGCAGGGTCTGTCACGTGACCTCCTCATGCACCTAGCCTGGCACAGCAGTCAATTCATGGCACCTGCAGGGTCTGTCCCGTGACCTCCTCATGCACCTAGCCTGGCACAGCAGTCAACCCATGGCACCTGCTGGGTCTGTCACGTGACCTCATGCACCTAGCCTGGCACAGAAGTAGCTGCTGCTGCACTTGCCCCTGCAGCCCACGTGCGCTACCTGGGCGACCATTGGTATAACCGATTCTCTTAATCGATTCGAATGCAGTTGAACCACGGGCCAACGGGAATCGATTTCAAACATTCTACGAAGATGTATCGGTCACGTGTAGAATAACGATCTCGAATTAATCGGAACTGCACGCCCGCGTGGCGTCACGTGTGTCTGTATATAAAAAAAAAACCCAAATCGATCTCTAATTATCGAGAGATTATTGGGTTAATAACGATTGGAATCGGTGTCGTTGGATCGTCGCTTAGAATCGCTAACCGATTGTTCGAATCGATTCCCACGCAATTGCCCCATGGGTCCCGTTACAATGGGGGAGTCGGACTCTACCAAGTGGCTCGCCGGGCGGAGGGGGGTTCTAAGTTTCAATGGAACCTCTCAAACCCCGTGTATGTCATTGCATCGATCAATGTGATGATGATATCAGGCATATCATCGCAGCATAGGATAGACAAAGGCAATGATATCATTGCCTGATAACATTGCCTCGTATGTGATGATATACATTATACACTACACTACTACTATACACAATGCGCTACTACGATACATTATACACTACACTACTACTATACACAATACACCAACTACTATACATTATACACTACGCTACCACTATACATTACTACTTTACACTACTACTATACACTAATGCTATACACTACACATTACATTACCACATTATACATATCGGACCCCCCCCCCGGGGTCGGCTACACTTGGACTCGCCCACTGCACACACAGAAGGGGGTTAGAGAAGAGATGGAGACTGCCTGAGGCGTTCGCTGAGGGGTCTAAAATCCTCACCAACATTTTTTGTTTAAATATTTAAGCTCCGTCTCAGCCCCCCAAGTCATGCCCACGAAATTATCTTTTTTTTAAACAATTATTTTATTTTTTTGTTAAAATAATCGGCAGTCCCTCAACGAGACGCCCCCGGTCTTGGTGGGCTCTACCGACCGAGGCGAGGGTCGGACGGTAGGGCCGTTCAGGCAAGTCGGGGGGGAGCGCGGCCGCAACCAGGAGCAGGTAGGCCCCCCTTACGAGTGTAATATCCCATTAAATATATATTTTTAAATATTCAAGCTCCCTACACAGGCCACTCCGCTCCGTCTCAGCCCTCAAGCCATGTCCTGCAAATTATCTCTTTTTAAAAAAATAGTTATTTAAAATAAAATGTAAAAAAATATATCTTACAAAAAATCGTTAGTTCGTCAGCGAGACGCCCCCGATCTTGGTGGGCTCTACCGACCGAGGCGAGGGTTGGACGGTAGGGCCGTCCAGGCAAGTCGGGGGGGTGGGGGGAGCGCGGCCCGCAACCAGGAGGCGGTAGGCCCCCCGTTACGCGTGAAATATCCCATTAAATGTAATTATTCTTATCGTCAATCTTGTTGTTTTTCGTTCAAACGTATAGCCGCACGCGCGTTTCGCGTCGCATGCTGTCGATTGCCACGACTGACATTTGCAACGATCAATCGATTAATTAATCGTTAATAAAATTGCTGTTCCAAATTTTACAATTTGCAGTGCCACCTCCCCTAGGTCGGCTCGGCCTCAAATGAGTACCTGGTGTAGCGGTGGTGGTGGTGTAGTAGTAGTAGTGAGTGAACATCGCGAGCACTGGGGGAGAGACAAAGGCGGCCGGGCGTGGTGGTGGTTGTGGTGGTGGTTGTGGTGGTGGTTGTGGTGGTGGTAGCCACCCACCCCCTCTGTGTGTAGCCACAGTGCCGGCAGCCTTCATAGACGCTGCTGCTACTACTCGCTACTTACAGCACTTGCCCCTACAGCCTGCTAGAGGCTACACGGGGGAGCTTTGTCTGTGTGTGTGTAACAGCACTTGCCCCTACATCCTGCTAGAGGCTACACGGGGGAGCTTTGTCTATGTGTGTAACAGCACTTGCCCCTACAGCCCTGCTAGAGGCTACCTGGGGGAGCTTTGTCTGTGTGTGTGTAACAGCACTTGCCCCTACATCCTGCTAGAGGCTACACGGGGGAGCTTTGTCTGTGTGTAACAGCACTTGCCCCTACAGCTCTGCTAGAGGCTACCTGGGGGAGCTTTGTGTGTGTAACAGCACTTGCCCCTACAGTCCTGCTAGAGGCTACCTGGGGGAACTTTGTCTGTGTGTAACAGCACTTGCCCCTACAGCCTGCTAGAGGCTACCCAGGGGAGCTTTGTCTGTGTGTAACAGCACTTGCCCCTACATCCTGCTAGAGGCTACCCGGGGGAGTTTTGTCTGTGTAACAGCACTTGCCCCTACAGCCCTGCTAGAGGCTACACGGGGGAGCTTTGTCTGTGTGTGTGTAACAGCACTTGCCCCTACAGCCTGCTAGAGGCTACCTGGGGAGCTTTGTCTGTGTGTGTGTAACAGCACTTGCCCCTACAGCCCTGCTAGAGGCTACACGGGGGAGCTTTGTCTGTGTGTAACAGCACTTGCCCCTACATCCTGCTGGAGGCTACCCGGGGGAGCTTTGTCTGTGTGTGTGTAATAGCACTTGCCCCTACAGCCCTGCTAGAGGCTACACGGGGGAGCTTTGTCTGTGTGTGTGTAACAGCACTTGCCCCTACAGCCTGCTAGAGGCTACCTGGTCTGACTGTTGCTGTGCCTGTGTCTGGCTGACATACTGAACGTCATCGTTTCTGGCTGTGTTTGCCGGCTGACTAACTCTGTCTGTCTCTGTCTGACTGTCTCTGTCTGTCTGTCTCTGTCTGACTGTCTCTGTCTGCCTGTCTGTGTGTCTCTGTCTGACTGTCTCTGTCTGTCTCTGTCTGACTGTCTCTGTCTGTCTCTGTGTCTCTGTCTGTCTCTGTCTGTCTGAGTGTCTCTGACTGTCTCTGTCTGTTCCTGTCTCTCTCTGACTGTCTCTGTCTGTCTCTGTCTGTGTCTGTCTGACTGTCTCTGTCTGTCTCTGTCTGTCTGAGTGTCTCTGACTGTCTCTGTCTGTCTCTGTCTGTCTGAGTGTCTCTGACTGTCTCTGTCTGTTCCTGTCTCTCTCTGACTGTCTCTGTCTGTCTCTGTCTGTGTCTGTCTGACTGTCTCTGTCTGTCTCTGTCTGTCTGAGTGTCTCTGACTGTCTCTGTCTGACTGTAACTCTGTCTGTCTCTGTGTCTCTCTGTCTGCCTGTCTGTGTGATTGTCTCTGTCTGTCTCTGTCTGACTGTCTCTGTCTGTCTGACTGTCTCTGTCTGTCTCTGTCTGACTGTCTCTGTCTGACTCTGTCTGACTGTCTCTGTCTGACTGTCTCTGTCTGACTCTGTCTGTCTGTCTCTGTCTGTCTGTCTCTGTCTGTCTGTGTGATTGTCTCTGACTTTCTCTGTCTGTCTCTGTCTGACTGTCTCGGTCTGTCTGTCTCTGTCTGTCTGACTGTCTCTGTCTGCCTGCCTGTCTGTCTGAATGTCTCTGACTTTCTCTGTCTGACTGTCTGTCTGTGTTTGTCTGTCTCTGTCTGTCTGTCTCTGTCTGACTGTCTCTGTCTGTCTGACTGTCCCTGTCTGCCTGTCTCTCTGTGTCTCTGTCTGCCTGTCTGTCTGCCTGTCTCTGACAATCTCTGTCTGACTGTCTCTGTCTGTTCCTGTCTCTCTCTGTCTGCCTGTCTGTCTAATTGTCTCTGTCTGTCTGTCTGCCTGTCTGTCTGTCTCTGTCTGTCTGTCTCTGTCTGTGTGTCTCTGTCTGTCTAATTGTCTCTGTCTGCCTGTCTCTGTCTGTCTCTGTCTGCCTGTCTCTCTCTTTGTCTCTGTCTGACTGTCTCTGTCTGTCTCTGTCTGCCTGTCTCTCTCTTTGTCTCTGTCTGCCTGTCTCTGTCTGTCTCTGTCTGCCTGTCTCTCTCTTTGTCTCTGTCTGACTGTCTCTGTCTCTCTCTGTCTGATTGTATCTGTCTGTCTCTGTCTGTCTCTGTCTGCCTGTCTCTGTCTGCCTGTCTTTGACAATCTCTGTTTGACTGTCTGTCTGCCTGTTCCTGTCTGTCTGACTGTCTCTGTCTGTCTGTCTCTGTCTGTCTGTCTGTCTCTGTCTGTCTCTGTCTGTCTAATTGTCTCTGTCTGCCTGTCTCTGTCTGTCTCTGTCTGCCTGTCTCTCTCTTTGTCTCTGTCTGACTGTCTCTGTCTCTCTCTGTCTGATTGTATCTGTCTGTCTCTGTCTGTCTCTGTCTGCCTGTCTCTGTCTGCCTGTCTCTGACAATCTCTGTTTGACTGTCTGTCTGCCTGTTCCTGTCTGTCTGACTGTCTCTGTCTGTCTGTGTCTGTCTGCCTGTCTCTGTCTGCCTGTCTCTCTGTGTCTCTGTCTGTCTGTCTCTGCCTGGCTGTCTCTGTCTGCCTGTTCCTTTCTGTCTGTCTTTCTATGTCTGCCTGTCTGTCTGACTGTCTCTCTCTCTCTCTGTCTGACTGTCTCTGTCTCTCTCTGTCTGACTGTCTCTGTCTGCCTGTGTGCCTGTGTTCTGCGGGTGTGTAGCCTTCACTGTAGCCGTCGGCGGTGGTTTCCGCCTGTAGCCTACAGCCCCCCAGAGCCCCCTACAGCCTCGCAGAGCCCCCCAGAAACACGCACAGCCACTCAGAGCCCCCCAGAAACACGCACAGCCACTCAAAGCCCCCCAGAAACACGCACAGCCACTCAAAGCCCCCCAGAAACACGCACATCCACTCAGAGCCCCCCAGAAACACGCACAGCCCCTCAGAGCCCCCCAGAAACACGCACAGCCACTCAAAGCCCCCCAGAAACACCCACAGCCACTCAGAGCCCCCCAGAAACACCCACAGCCCCTCAGAGCCCCCCAGAAACACGCACAGCCACTCAGAGCCCCCCAGAAACACCCACAGCCACTCAGAGCCCCCCAGAAACACGCACAGCCACTCAGAGCCCCCCAGAAACACCCACAGCCACTCAGAGCCCCCCAGAAACACCCACAGCTACTCAGAGCCCCCCAGAAACACCCACAGCCACTCAGAGCCCCCCAGAAACACGCACAGCCACTCAGAGCCCCCCAGAAACACGCACAGCCACTCAGAGCCCCCCAGAAACACGCACAGCCCCTCAGAGCCCCCCAGAAACACGCACAGCCCCTCAGAGCCCCCCAGAAACACCCACAGCCACTCAGAGCCCCCCAGAAACACGCACAGCCACTCAAAGCCCCCCAGAAACACGCACAGCCACTCCGAGCCCCCCAGAAACACGCACAGCCCCTCAGAGCCCCCCAGAAACACGCACAGCCCCCCAGGATGCCGCTGATCAAGCGAGGGATGGAGCCTCGGTTCCTGTGCAGGAGGCCGCTGCCGGAGGCGATCAACAACGAGTTGGAGTGTGTGACGAACGTGACGCTAGCCGGTATCATACGTCAACTCAGCAGCCTCAGTGAGTCACTCACCCAGTCACTCACCCAGTCACTCACCCAGTCACTCACCCAGTCACCCAGTCACTAAGCCACTCACTCACCCAGTCACTCACCCAGTCACTCACAACGAGTTGGAGTGTGTGACGAACG
This sequence comes from Lampetra fluviatilis, assembly GCF_964198595.1. Classification (NCBI taxonomy): domain Eukaryota; kingdom Metazoa; phylum Chordata; class Hyperoartia; order Petromyzontiformes; family Petromyzontidae; genus Lampetra; species Lampetra fluviatilis. The sequence goes on along the minus strand of NW_027620604.1, from coordinate 97,649 downwards.
TGACGCTAGCCGGTATCATACGTCAACTCAGCAGCCTCAGTGAGTCACTCACCCAGTCACTCACCCAGTCACTCACCCAGTCACTCACCCATTCACTCACCCAGTCACTCATCCATTCACTCACCCATTCACTCACCCAGTCACTCACCCACTCACTCACCCAGTCACTGACCCACTCACTCACCCAGTCACCCACTCACTCACCCAGTCACTCAGCCACTCACTCACCCAGTCACTCACCCAGTCACTCATCCATTCACTCACCCATTCACTTACCCAGTCACTCACCCAGTCACTCACCCAGTCACTCACCCAGTCACTCACACGGTCATTCACCCAGTCACTCACCCAGTCACTCACCCAGTCACTCACCCACTCACTCACCCAGTCACTCACCCAGTCACTCATCCATTCACTCACCCAGTCACTCACCCAGTCACTCACCCACTCACTCACCCACTCACCCAGTCACTCACCCAGTCACTCACCCACTCACTCACCCAGTCACCCACTCACTCACCCAGTCACTCAGCCACTCACTCACCCAGTCACTCACCCAGTCACTCATCTATTCACTCACCCATTCACTCACCCAGTCACTCACCCAGTCACTCACCCAGTCACTCACCCAGTCACTCACCCAGTCACTCACACGGTCATTCACCCAGTCACTCACCCAGTCACTCACCCAGTCACTCACCCACTCACTCACCCAGTCACTCACCCAGTCACTCATCCATTCACTCACCCAGTCACTCACCCAGTCACTCACCCACTCACTCACCCACTCACCCAGTCACTCACCCAGTCACTCACCCACTCACTCACCCAGTCACTCACAACGAGTTGGAGTGTGTGACGAACGTGACGCTAGCCGGTATCATACGTCAACTCAGCAGCCTCAGTGAGTCACTCACCCAGTCACTCACCCACTCACTCACCCACTCACCCAGTCACTCACCCAGTCACTCACCCACTCACTCACCCAGTCACTCACCCACTCACTCACCCAGTCACTCACCCACTCACTCACCCAGTCACTGACCCACTCACTCACCCAGTCACCCACTCACTCACCCAGTCACTCAGCCACTCACTCACCCAGTCACTCACCCAGTCACTCATCCATTCACTCACCCATTCACTCACCCAGTCACTCACCCAGTCACTCACCCAGTCACTCACACGGTCATTCACCCAGTCACTCACCCAGTCACTCACCCAGTCACTCACCCACTCACTCACCCAGTCACTCACCCAGTCACTCATCCATTCACTCACCCAGTCACTCACCCAGTCACTCATCCATTCACTCACCCACTCACTCACCCAGTCACTCACCCAGTCACTCACCCACTCACTCACCCACTCACTCACCCAGTCACTCAACCAATCACTCACTCACCCAGTCACTCGCCCACTCACTCACCCACTCACTCACCCAGTCACTCACCCACTCACTCACGCAGTCACTCACCCACTCACTCACACAGTCACTCACCCACTCACTCACCCAGTCACTCACCCACTCACTCACCCACTCACCCAGTCACTCACTCACTCACTCACTCACCCAGTCACTCACCCACTCACCCACTCACTCACCCACTCACCCAGTCACTCACCCAGTCACTCACCCAGTCACTCGCCCACTCACTCACCCAGTCAGTCACCCAGTCACTCACTTTCCCACTCACTCACCCAGTAACTCACCCACTCACTCACTCACCCAGTCACTCACCCACTCACTCACCCAGTCACTCACTCACCCACTCACTCACCCACTCACCCACTCACTCACCCACTCACTCACCCACCCACCCACCCACTCACCCACAACGAGTTGGAGTGTGTGACGAACGTGACGCTAGCCGGTATCACACGGCAAACTCAGCAGCCTCAGTGGGTGAGGGTTGCTAGTGGGTGACTAGTTGTGGGTGACTAGTGGTGGGTGACTAGTGGTGGGTGACTGCCCCAGGTAAACATGCTGAGGACGTGTTTGGGGAGCTGTTCCAAGAGGCATCGCTGGTGCATGGACGAGCAGCGTCGCTGCAGGAACGTGTGGACAGACTCGCCCTCAAAGTCACCCAGCTGGACTCCACCGTGGAGGAAGGTGAGTGAGCTCACCCAGTCACTCACCCACTCACTCAGTCAGTCACTCACTCAGCCAATCACTCACCCAGTCACTCACTCGGCCACTCACTCAGTCACTCAGTCACTCACTCTGTCACTCAGTCACTCACCCAGTCACTCAGCCACTCACCCAGTCACTCAGCCACTCACTCAGCCACTCAGTCACTCACTCAGCCACTCACTCACTCACTCACTCACCCACTCACTCAGTCAGTCACTCACTCAGCCAATCACTCACCCAGTCACTCACTCGGCCACTCACTCAGTCACTCAGTCACTCACTCACTCACTCAGTCACTCACTCAGCCACTCACTCAGTCACTCACTCAGCCACTCAGTCACTCACTCAGCCACTCACTCACTCACTCAGCCACTCAGTCACTCACTCAGCCACACTCAGTCACTCACTCAGTCACTCACTCAGCCACTCAGTCACTCACTCAGCCACTCACTCACTCAGCCACTCACTCACTCACACACTCACTCATTCAGCCACTCACTCACTCAGCCACTCACCCAGTCACTCAGCCACTCACTCAGCCACTCAGTCACTCACTCAGCCACATTCAGTCACTCAGTCACTCACTCAGCCACTCAGTCACTCACTTAGCCACTCACTCAGTCACTCACTCAGCCACTCAGCCACTCACTCAGCCACTCACTCACTCAGCCACTCACTCACTCACACACTCACTCACTCAGCCACTCACTCACTCAGCCACTCACCCAGTCACTCAGCCACTCACTCAGCCACTCAGTCACTCACTCAGCCACTCAGTCACTCAGTCACTCACTCAGCCACTCAGTCACTCACTTAGCCACTCACTCAGTCACTCACTCAGCCACTCAGTCACTCACTCAGCCACTCACTCACTCAGCCACTCACTCACTCACACACTCACTCACTCAGCCACTCACTCACTCAGCCACTCACCCAGTCACTCAGCCACTCACTCACTCAGCCACTCACTCACTCAGCCACTCACTCAGCCACTCAGTCACTCACTCAGCCACCCACTCAGTCACTCAGTCACTCACTCAGCCACTCAGTCACTCACCCAGTCACTCACCCAGTCACTCACCCAGTCTCTCACCCACTCACTCACCCAGTCACTCACTCACTCACTCTCCCACTCACTCACGCACCCACTCACCCCCCACTCACCACCCTACTCATCACCCCACTCACCCACTCACCGACTCACCCACCCACCCACCCACTCACCCACTCACTCACTCACCACCCCACTCACCCACTCATTGACTCACTCACCCCCCCACTCACCCCCCCCCACTCACCCCCCCCCCCCCCAGTCTCCCTGCAGGACATTAACATGCGCAAGGCCTTCCGCTCATCGACCAATCAGGATCAGCAGGTGGTGTCACGTGACACCATCCCCAACCCGCTATTGGACACCTACAACATCTGCCACAAGCCGCCTCCACTCAACATCCTCACCCCCTATCGGTGAGATTGTTCAACACTCACTCACCCACTCACCCACTCGCTCACCCATTCACTCACCCACTCACTCACTCACCCACTCACTCACTCGCTCACCCACTCACTCACTCACCCACTCACTCACTCACTCACCCACTCACTCACCCATTCACTCACCCACTCACTCACCCACTCACCCACTCGCTCACCCATTCACTCACCCACTCACTCACCCACTCACCCACTCACCCACTCACCCACTCACTCACTCACTCACCCACTCACTCACTCGCTCACCCACTCACTCACCCACTCACCCACTCGCTCACCCACTCACCCACTCGCTCACCCACTCACTCACCCACTCACCCACTCACCCACTCACTCACTCACTCACTCGCTCACTCACTCACCCACTCACTCACCCACTCACCCACTCACCCACTCACTCACTCACTCACTCACTCGCTCACTCACTCACCCATTCACTCACCCACCCACTCACTCACCCACTCACTCACTCGCTCGCTCACTCACTCACTCACCCACTCGCTCACCCACTCACTCACTCACTCGCTCACCCACTCACCCACTCACTCACTCACTCACCCACCCACTCGCTCACCCACTCACTCACCCACTCACTCACCCACTCACCCACTCACTCACCCACTCGCTCACCCACTCACTCACCCACTCACTCACCCATTCACTCACCCACTCACTCACCCACTCACTCACTCGCTCACCCACTCACTCACTCGCTCACTCACTCACCCACTCACTCACTCACCCACTCACTCACTCGCTCACCCACTCACCCACTCGCTCACCCACTCACCCACTCGCTCACCCACTCACTCACCCACTCACCCACTCACCCACTCACTCACTCACTCGCTCACTCACTCACCCACTCACTCACCCACTCACCCACTCACTCACTCACTCGCTCACTCACTCACCCATTCACTCACCCACCCACTCACTCACTCACTCACTCACTCGCTCGCTCGCTCACTCACCCACTCGCTCACCCACTCACTCACTCACTCGCTCACCCACTCACCCACTCACTCACTCACTCACCCACCCACTCGCTCACCCACTCACTCACCCACTCACTCACCCACTCACTCACCCACTCGCTCACCCACTCACTCACCCACTCACTCACCCATTCACTCACCCACTCACTCACCCACTCACTCACTCGCTCACCCACTCACTCACTCGCTCACCCACTCACTCACTCACCCACTCACTCACTCACCCACTCACTCACTCGCTCACCCACTCACTCACTCACCCACTCACCCACTCGCTCACCCACTCACCCACTCGCTCACCCACTCACTCACCCACTCACCCACTCACCCACTCACTCACTCACTCGCTCACTCACTCACCCACTCACTCACCCACTCACCCACTCACCCACTCACTCACTCACTCGCTCACTCACTCACCCATTCACTCACCCACCCACTCACTCACCCACTCACTCACTCGCTCGCTCACTCACTCACTCACCCACTCGCTCACCCACTCACTCACTCACTCACTCGCTCACCCACTCACTCACTCACTCACCCACCCACTCGCTCACCCACTCACTCACCCACTCACTCACCCACTCACCCACTCACTCACCCACTCGCTCACCCACTCACTCACTCACTCACTTACCCACTCACTCACCCACTCACTCACTCACCCACTCACTCACCCATTCACTCACCCACTCACTCACTCACCCACTCACTCACTCGCTCACTCACTCACTCACTCACTCACCCACTCACCCACTCACCCACTCACCTACTCACCTACTCACCCACTCACTCACTCACCCACTCACTCACCCACTCACTCACTCACTCACCCATCCACTCACTCACTCACCCACCCACTCGCTCACCCACTCACTCACCCATTCACTCACCCACTCACTCACTCACTCACCCACTCACTCACTCACTCACTCACTCCACTCACTCACCCACTCACTCACCCACCCACTCACCCACTCACTCACTCGCTCACCCACTCACCCACTCACTCACCCACTCACCTACTCACTCACTCGCTCACTCACTCACCCACTCACCCACTCACTCACCCACTCACTCACTCGCTCACCCACTCACTCACCCACTCACCCACTCACTCACTCACTCACCCACTCACTCACTCACTCACCCACTCACTCACTCGCCCACTCACCCACTCACCTACTCACCCACTCACTCACTCACTCACCCACTCACTCACTCACCCACTCACTCACTCACTCACCCACTCACCCACTCACTCACTCACTCACCCACTCACTCACTCACTCACCCACTCACTCACTCACTCACTCACCCACTCACTCACTCACCCACTCACTCACTCACCCACCCACTCACTCACTCACTCACTCACTCGCCCACTCACCCACTCACCTACTCACCCACTCACTCACTCACTCACCCACTCACTCACTCACCCACTCACTCACTCACTCACCCACTCACTCACCCACTCACCCACCCATTCACTCACCCACTCACTCACTCACCCACTCACTCACTCACTCACTCACCCACTCACTCACTCACTCACCCACTCACTCGCTCACCCACTCGCTCACCCACTCGCTCACACTCTCACCCACTCGCTCACCCACTCACTCACTCACTCACCCACTCACTCACTCACTCACTCACCCACTCACTCACCCACTCACTCAATCGCTCACTCACTCACTCACTCACCCACTCACTCACCCACTCACTCACCCACTCACTCACTCACCCACTCACTCACTCGCTCACCCACTCGCTCACCCACTCGCTCACACTCTCACCCACTCGCTCACCCACTCACTCACTCACTCACCCATCCACTCACTCACTCACCCACCCACTCACCCACTCACCTACTCACCTACTCACCCACTCACTCACTCACCCACTCACTCGCTCACCCACTCGCTCACCCACTCGCTCACACTCTCACCCACTCGCTCACCCACTCACTCACTCACTCACCCATCCACTCACTCACTCACCCACCCACTCGCTCACCCACTCACTCACCCACTCGCTCACCCACTCACCCACTCACTCACCCACTCACCCACTCACCCACTCACTCACCCACTCACTCACTCGCTCACCCACTCACTCACCCACTCACTCACTCACTCACCTACTCACCCACTCACTCACCCACCTACTCACTCGCTCACCCACTCGCTCACACTCTCACCCACTCACTCACCCACTCACTCACCCACTCACTCACCCACTCACCCACTCACTCACCCATTCACTCACCCACTCACTCACCCACTCACTCACTCACTCACCCACTCACTCGCCCACTCACCCACTCACTCACTCACCCACTCACCCACTCACCTACTCACCTACTCACCCACTCACTCACTCGCTCACCCACTCGCTCACCCACTCGCTCACACTCTCACTCACCCACTCACTCACCCACTCACCTACTCACTCACCCACTCACTCACTCGCTCTCCCACTCACTCACCCACTCACTCACTCACCCACTCACTCAACCACTCACCCACTCACTCAACCACTTACTCACCCACTCACCCACTCACTCACCCACTCACTCAACCACCCACCCACTCACCCACTCACTCACCCACCCACTCACTCACCCACTCACCCACTCACTTACCCACTCACTCACTCTCCGCCTGTGTCTCTCTCCCCGTGTCTCTCTCTCTCCCCGTGTCTCTCTCCCCGTGTCTCTCCCCGTGTCTCTCTCCCCGTGTCTCTCTCCCCGTGTCTCTCTCCCCGTGTCTCTCTCCCCGTGTCTCTCTCCCCGTGTCTCTCCCCGTGTCTCTCTCCCCGTGTCTCTCTCCCCGTGTCTCTCTCCCCGTGTCTCTCTCCCCGTGTCTCTCTCCCCGTGTCTCTCTCTCCCCGTGTCTCTCTCTCCCCGTGTCTCCCTCCCCGTGTCTCTCACCCTGTGTCTCTCTTTCCCCGTGTCTCTCTCCCCGTGTCTCTCTCCCCGTGTCTCTCTCCCCGTGTCTCTCACCCCGTATCTCTCTCTCCCCGTGTCTCTCTCCCCGTGTCTCTCTCCCCGTGTCTCTCACCCCGTGTCTCTCTCTCCCCGTGTCTCTCTCTCCCCGTGTCTCTCTCCCCGTGTCTCTCTCCCCGTGTCTCTCTCCCCGTGTCTCTCTCCCCGTGTCTCTCACCCCGTATCTCTCTCTCCCCGTGTCTCTCTCCCCGTGTCTCTCTCCCCGTGTCTCTCTCCCCGTGTCTCTCTCCCCGTGTCTCTCTCCCCGTGTCTCTCTCTCCCCGTGTCTCTCTCTCCCCGTGTCTCTCTCTCCCCGTGTCTCTCTCTCCTCGTGTCTCTCTTTCCCCGTGTCTCTCTCCCCGTGTCTCTCTCTCCCCGTGTCTCTCTCTCCCCGTGTCTCTCTCTCCCCGTGTCTCTCTCCCCGTGTCTCTCTCTCCCCGTGTCTCTCTCTCCCCGTGTCTCTCTCTCCCCGTGTCTATCTTTCCCCGTGTCTCTCTCCCCGTGTCTCTCTCTCCCCGTGTCTCCCTCTCCCCGTGTCTCTCTCTCCCCGTGTCTCTCTCTTCCCGTGTCTCTCTCTCCCCGTGTCTCTCTCCCCGTGTCTCTCTCTCCCCGTGTCTCTCTCCCCGTGTCTCTCACCCCGTCTCTCTCTCCCCGTGTCTCTCTCTCCCCGTGTCTCTCTCCCCGTGTCTCTCTCTCCCCGTGTCTCTCTCTCCCCGTGTCTCTCTCTCCCCGTGTCTCTCTTTCCCCGTGTCTCTCTCCCCGTGTCTCTCTCTCCCCGTGTCTCTCTCCCCGTGTCTCTCTCCCCGTGTCTCTCACCCCGTATCTCTCTCTCCCCGTGTCTCTCTCTCCCCGTGTCTCTCTCCCCGTGTCTCTCACCCCGTCTCTCTCTCCCCGTGTCTCTCTCTCCCCGTGTCTCTCTCTCCCCGTGTCTCTCTCTCCCCGTGTCTCTCTCTCCCCGTGTCTCTCTCTCCCCGTGTCTCTCTCTCCCCGTGTCTCTCTCTCCCCGTGTCTCTCTTTCCCCGTGTCTCTCTCCCCGTGTCTCTCTCTCCCCGTGTCTCTCTCTCCCCGTGTCTCTCTCTCCCCGTGTCTCTCTCTCCCCGTGTCTCTCTCTCCCCGTGTCTCTCTCTCCCCGTGTCTCTCTCTCCCCGTGTCTCTCTCCCCGTGTCTCTCTCTCCCCGTGTCTCTCTCTCCCCGTGTCTCTCTCCCCGTGTCTCTCTCCCCGTGTCTCTCTCTCCCCGTGTCTCTCTCTTCCCGTGTCTCTCTCCCCGTGTCTCTCTCTCTCCCCGTGTCTCTCTCCCCGTGTCTCTCTCTCCCCGTGTCTCTCTCCCCGTGTCTCTCTCCCCGTGTCTCTCTCCCCGTGTCTCTCTCTCCCCGTGTCTCTCTCCCCGTGTCTCTCTCCCCGTGTCTCTCTCCCCGTGTCTCTCTCTCCCCGTGTCTCTCTCTCCCCGTGTCTCTCTCCCCGTGTCTCTCTCCCCGTGTCTCTCTCTCCCCGTGTCTCTCTCTCCCCGTGTCTCTCTCTCCCCGTGTCTCTCTCTCCCCGTGTCTCTCTCCCCGTGTCTCTCTCTCCCCGTGTCTCTCTCTCGCTGTGTCTCTCTCTCCCCGTGTCTCTCTCCCCGTGTCTCTCTCCCCGTGTCTCTCTCCCCGTGTCTCTCTCCCCGTGTGTCTCTCTCCCCGTGTCTCTCTCTCCCCGTGTCTCTCTCCCCGTGTCTCTCTCCCCGTGTCTCCCTCCCCGTGTCTCTCACCCCGTCTCTCTCTCCCCGTGTCTCTCTCCCCGTGTCTCTCTCCCCGTGTCTCTCTCCCCGTGTCTCTCTCCCCGTGTCTCTCTCCCCGTGTCTCTCTCCCCGTGTCTCTCTCCCCGTGTCTCCCTCCCCGTGTCTCTCACCCCGTCTCTCTCTCCCCGTGTCTCTCCCCGTCTCTCTCTCCCCGTGTCTCTCTCTCCCCGTGTCTCTCTCCCCGTGTCTCTCTCCCCGTGTCTCTCTCTCCCCGTGTCTCTCTCCCCGTGTCTCTCTCTCCCCGTCTCTCTCTCCCCGTCTCTCTCTCCCCGTGTCTCTCTCTCCCCGTGTCTCTCTCCCCGTGTCTCTCTTTCTCCCCGTCTCTCTCTCCTCGTGTCTCTCTCCCCGTGTCTCTCCCCGTGTCTCTCTCTCCCCGTGTCTCTCTCCCCGTGTCTCTCTCTCTCCCCGTGTCTCTGTGTCCCAGTGATGACAGGAAGGACGGATTGAAGTTCTACACAGACCCATCATATTTCTTTGACCTCTGGAGAGAGAAAATGCTGCAGGACACGGAGGATAAACGCAAGGAAAAGAGACGACAGAGGGTGAGTGGGTGGGTGAGTGAGTGGGTGAGTGAGTGGGTGGGTGAGTGGGTGGGTGAGTGGGTGGGTGAGTGAGTGAGTGAGTGGGTGGGTGAGTGGGTGGGTGAGTGGGTGGGTGGGTAGGTGAGTGGGTGAGTGAGTGAGTGGGTGAGTGGGTGAGTGGGTGAGTGAGTGAGTGGGTGAGTGGGTGAGTGAGTGGGTGAGTGGGTGGGTGAGTGAGTGGGTGAGTGAGTGGGTGAGTGGGTGAGTGAGTGGGTGAGTGGGTGAGTGGGTGAGTGAGTGAGTAAGTGAGTGAGTGAGTGGATGGGTTGGTGGGTGGGTGGGTGAGTGGGTGAGTGGGTGAGTGGGTGAGTGAGTGAGTGGATGGGTTGGTGGGTGGGTGGGTGGGTAGGTGAGTGGGTGGGTGGGTGGGTGGGTGAGTGAGTGGGTGAGTGGGTGAGCGAGTGAGTGAGTGGGTGGGTGAGTGGGTGAGTGAGTGAGTGGATGGGTTGGTGGGTGGGTGGGTGGGTAGGTGAGTGGGTGGGTGAGTGGGTGAGTGAGTGGGTGAGTGGATGGGTTGGTGGGTGGGTGGGTGAGTGAGTGGGTGAGTGGGTGAGTGAGTGGGTGAGTGAGTGGGTGAGTGGGTGAGTGGGTGAGTGAGTGAGTAAGTGAGTGAGTGAGTGGATGGGTTGGTGGGTGGGTGGGTGAGTGGGTGAGTGAGTGAGTGGTGGATGGTGGGTGGGTGGGTGGGTAGGTGAGTGGGTGGGTGGGTGGGTGAGTGGGTGAGTGAGTGGGTGAGTGGGTGAGTGGGTGAGTGAGTGAGTGAGTGGGGTGGGTGGGTGAGTGGGTGAGTGAGTGAGTGAGTGAGTGGATGGGTTGGTGGGTGGGTGGGTGGGTGGGTAGGTGAGTGGGTGGGTGAGTGGGTGAGTGAGTGGGTGAGTGGGTGAGTGAGTGAGTGGGTGGGTGAGTGAGTGGGTGGGTGAGTGGGTGAGTGAGTGAGTGAGTGGATGGGTTGGTGGGTGGGTGGGTGGGTGAGTGGGTGAGTGAGTGAGTGAGTGGATGGGTTGGTGGGTGAGTGGGTGGGTGGGTGAGTGAGTGGGTGAGTGAGTGGGGTGAGTGGGTGAGTGGGTGGGTGAGTGAGTGAGTGAGTGAGTGAGTGGGTGGGTGAGTGAGTGGGTGGGTGGGTGGGTGAGTGAGTGAGTGGATGGGTTGGTGGGTGGGTGGGTGGGTAGGTGAGTGGGTGGGTGGGTGGGTGAGTGGGTGAGTGAGTGGGTGAGTGGGTGAGTGAGTGAGTGAGTGGGTGAGTGGGTGGGTGGGTGAGTGAGTGAGTGAGTGGTGAGTGGGTGCGTGGGTGAGTGAGTGAGTGAGTGGGTGGGTGAGTGAGTGAGTGAGTGGGTGGGGTGTGAGTGAGTGAGTGGGTGGGTGGGTGGGTGGGTGAGTGAGTGAGTGAGTGGATGGGTTGGTGGGTGGGTGGGTGGGTAGGTGAGTGGGTGGGTGGGTGGGTGAGTGGGTGAGTGAGTGAGTGAGTGGGTGAGTGGGTGGGTGGGTGGGTGAGTGAGTGAGTGGGTGGTGGGTGAGTGAGTGAGTGAGTGGGTGAGTGGGTGGGTGAGTGGGTGAGTGAGTGGGTGAGTGGGTGGGTGGTGCGTGGGTGGGTGGGTAGGTAAGTGGGTGGGTGAGTGAGTGGGTGAGTGGGTGAGTGGTGGGTGAGTGGGTGAGTGGGTGAGTGAGTGAGTGGATGGGTGGTGGGTGGGTGGGTGGGTGGTGAGTGGGTGGGGTGGGTGAGGGTGAGTGGGTGGGTGAGTGAGTGGGTGTGTGGTGGTGAGTGGGTGGGTGGGTGAGTGGGTGAGTGAGTGAGTGAGTGAGTGGATGGGTTGGTGGGTGGGTGGGTGGGTGGGTGGTGAGTGGGTGGGTGGGTGGGTGGGTGGGTGAGTGTGGGAGTGAGTGAGTGGATGGGTGGTGGGTGGGTGTGGGGTGGTGGGTGGGTGGTGGGTGTGGGTGAGTGGGTGAGTGGGGTGAGTGGTGAGTGAGTGGGTGGTGAGTGGGTGAGTGGGTGAGTGGGTGGTGGGTGGGTGAGTGGGTGGGTGGGTGGTGAGTGGGTGGTGGGTGAGTGAGTGAGTGGGTGGGTGGTGGTGAGTGGGTGGGGTGAGTGAGTGAGTGAGTGGGGTGGGTGAGTGGGTGTGTGAGTGAGTGAGTGGATGGGTTGGTGGGTGGGTGGGTGGGTGAGTGAGTGGATGGGTTGGTGGGTGGGTGGGTGGGTGAGTGAGTGGATGGGTGGTGGGTGGGTGGGTGGGTGAGTGAGTGAGTGGATGGGTTGGTGGGTGGGTGGTGTGGGTGAGTGAGTGGGTGATTGGGGTGGGTGAGTGGGTGAGTGAGTGAGTGAGGTGGATGGGGTTGGTGGGTGAGTGAGTGGGTGATTGGGTGGGTGGTGGGTGAGTGAGTGAGTGAGTGGATGGGTTGGTGGGTGGGTGGGGTGGGTGAGTGAGTGGGTGATTGGGTGGGTGAGTGAGTGGGGTGAGTGGGTGGAGTGGGTGAGTGGGTGAGTGAGTGGGTGAGTGGGTGGGTGGGGTGAGTGAGTGAGGTGAGTGGGTGGGTGTGTGAGTGAGTGAGTGGATGGGTTGGTGGGTGGGTGGGTGGGTGAGTGAGTGGGTGATTGGGTGGGGTGGTGAGTGGGTGAGTGGGTGTGTGAGTGAGTGAGTGGGTGGGTGGGTGGGTGAGTGAGTGAGTGTGTGGGTGAGTGGGTGAGTGAGTGAGTGGTGGATGGGTTGGTGGGTGGGTGGGTAGGTGAGTGGGTGGGTGGGTGGGTGGGTGAGTGGTGGGGTGAGTGGGTGGGAGTGGGTGAGTGGTGAGTGGGTGGGTGGGTGGGTGGTGAGTGGGTGGTGAGTGGTGAGTGGAGTGGGTGGGTGGGTGGGTGAGTGGGTGAGTGAGTGAGTGGGTGGGTGGGTGAGTGGTGAGTGAGTGGGTGGGGGTGGGTGAGTGAGTGAGTGAGTGGTGGGTTGGTGGGTGGGTGGGTGGGTAGGTGAGTGGGTGGGTGGGTGAGTGGGTGAGTGAGTGGGTGAGTGGGTGAGTGAGTGAGTGAGTGAGTGGGTGGGTGAGTGGGTGAGTGAGTGAGTGAGTGAGTGGATGGGTTGGTGGGTGGGTGGGTGGGTAGGTGAGTGGGTGGGTGGGTGGGTGTGGTGGGGTGAGTGAGTGGGTGAGTGGGTGAGTGAGTGGGTGAGTGGGTGGGTGGGGTGAGTGTGTGAGTGGGTGGGTGAGTGAGTGAGTGGATGGGTTGGTGGGTGGGTGGGTGGGTGAGTGAGTGGATGATTGGGTGGGTGAGTCTCCCTCTCTGCCTCTCTGTCTGTGTGTGTGTCTGTGTCTGTGTGTGTGTGTCTGTGTGTCTGTGTGTGTGTCTGTGTGTGTGTCTGTGTGTGTGTGTGTGTCTGTGTGTGTGTGTGTGTCTGTGTGTGTGTGTGTCTGTGTGTGTGTGTGTGTCTGTGTGTGTGTGTGTCTGTGTGTGTGTGTGTGTGTCTGTGTGTGTGTGTGTCTGTGTGTGTGTGTGTGTGTCTGTGTGTATAAGTAGAAGAGGGTTGATGGAACGACCCGCGAAGTGAAGAAGGTTCGCAAAGCTCGCAACCGTCGCCAGGAGTGGAACCTCATGGCCTACGACATCGAGTTCCGCACCGCCACCGCCACCGCCACCACCGCCACCGCCACCACCGCCACCGCCACCACCACCGCCACCACCGCCACCACCGCCGTGGTGGTGCCGGGCGGTGGTGGTGGCGGTGGTGGTGGCGTGAGTCAGCAGCAGCTGCTGGGATCGTCGGATGGCTCCGTGTCTCCAGATACTCGGTGGGTGGTTGTGGTGGTGGTGGTGGTTGTGGTGCGGTGGTGGTGGTGGTGCGGTGGTGGTGGTTGTGGTGGTGGTGGTTGTGATGGTGGTGGTGGTTGTGATGGTGGTGGTGGTTGTGGTGCGGTGGTGGTGGTGGTTTAGGGGGAGGTGGTGGAGGTTGTGGTGGTTGTGGTGGTAGTGGTTGTTGTGGTGCAGTGGTGGTGGTGGTGCGGTGGTGGTGGTTGTGGTGGTGGTGGTTGTGATGTGGTGGTGGTTGTGATGCAGTGGTGGTGGTTGTGATGCGGTGGTGGTGGTGGTGGTTGTGGTGGTGGTGGTTGTGGTGTGGTGGTGGTGGTGGTTGTGGTGGTGGTGGTTGTGATGCGGTGGTGGTGGTGGTTGTGATGCGGTGGTGGTGGTGGTGGTTGTGGTTGTGGTGGTGGTTGTGGTGGTGGTGGTGGTTGTGGTTGTGGTGGTGGTGGTTGTGATGCGTTGGTGGTGGTGGTTGTGGTTGTGATGCGTTGGTGGTGGTGGTGGTGATGTGGTGGTGGTGGTGGTGCGGTGATGGAGAGATGGGCGGGAGAGATGTGTGCGTGTGTGTGCGCCGGGTGGCTAAAGCACAGCGAGTTGGCACAGTAGGGGGCACAGGTGGTGCATCAGCCAGTCATCTCGGTCATCTCGGTCAGTCGACCCGTGGCACCTGCTGGGTCTGCCCCGTGACCTCCTCCTCATGCACCTAGCCTGGCACAGCAGTCGACCCGTGGCACCTGCTGGGTCTGCCCCGTGACCTCCTCCTCATGCACCTAGCCTGGCACAGCAGTCGACCCGTGGCACCTGCTGGGTCTGTCACGTGACCTCCTGCTCATGCACCTAGCCTGGCACAGCAGTACAACCCATGGCACCTGCTGGGTCTGCCCCGTGACCTCCTCCTGCCAGCGGGCGTTCGACACTTCACGTGGCAGCCTCAAGGTGCACATGGCCTGGCACAAGCGTCGTGGTGACGTCACCGCCACTTAGTGGCGAATGGCGGTTGTTGTTGATGTGTCTGTGTGTTTGTGTGTGCGTGTCTCTGAGTGTGTCTCTGTGTGTGTGTCTCTGTGTGTCTCTGAGTGTGTCTGTGTGTCTCTGTGTGTGTCTGTGTGTCTCTGTGTGTGTGTCTCTGTGTGTCTCTGAGTGTGTCTGTGTGTCTCTGTGTGTGTGTCTCTGTGTGTCTCTGAGTGTGTCTGTGTGTCTGAGTGTGTCTGTGTGTCTCTGTGTGTGTGTCTCTGTGTGTCTTTGTGTGTCTCTGAGTGTGTCTGTGTGTCTCTGTGTGTCTCTGAGTGTGTCTGTGTGTCTCTGTGTGTGTGTCTCTGTGTGTCTCTGAGTGTGTCTGTGTGTCTCCGTGTGTGTGTCTCTGTGTGTCTCTGAGTGTGTCTGTGTGTCTCTGTGTGTGTGTCTCTGTGTGTCTCTGAGTGTGTCTGTGTGTCTCTGAGTGTGTCTGTGTGTCTCTGTGTGTGTGTCTCTGTGTGTCTCTGAGTGTGTCTGTGTGTCTCCGTGTGTGTGTCTCTGTGTGTCTCTGAGTGTGTCTGTGTGTCTCTGAGTGTGTCTGTGTGTCTCTGTGTGTGTGTCTCTGTGTGTCTCTGTGTGTCTCTGAGTGTGTCTGTGTGTCTCTGTGTGTCTGACTCTGTGTGTCTCTGAGTGTGTCTGTGTGTCTCTGTGTGTCTGACTCTGTGTGTCTCTGAGTGTGTCTGTGTGTCTCTGTGTGTGTGTCTCTGTGTGTCTGTGTGTGTGTCTCTGTGTGTCTCTGAGTGTGTCTGTGTGTCTCTGTGTGTCTGACTCTGTATGTCTCTGAGTGTGTGTGTCTCTGTGTGTGTCTGTGTGTCTCTGTGTGTGTGTCTCTGAGTGTGTCTGTGTGTCTCTGTGTGTGTGTCTCTGTGTGTGTGTCTCTGTGTGTCTCTGAGTGTGTCTGTGTGTCTCTGTGTGTGTGTCTCTGTGTGTCTCTGAGTGTGTCTGTGTGTCTTTGAGTGTGTCTGTGTGTCTCTGTGTGTCTGACTCTGTGTGTCTCTGAGTGTGTCTGTGTGTCTCTGTGTGTGTGTCTCTGTGTGTCTCTGAATGTGTCTGTGTGTCTTTGAGTGTGTCTGTGTGTCTCTGTGTGTCTGACTCTGTGTGTCTCTGTGTGTGTCTGTGTGTCTCTGTGTGTGTGTCTCTGAGTGTGTCTGTGTGTCTCGGTGTGTGTGTGTCTCTGTGTGTCTCTGAGTGTTTCTGTGTGTCTCTGTGTGTGTGTCTCTGTGTGTCTCTGAGTGTGTCTGTGTGTCTCTGTGTGTGTGTGTGTCTCTGTGTGTCTCTGAGTGTGTCTGTGTGTCTCTGTGTGTGTCTCTGTGTGTCTCTGAGTGTGTCTGTGTGTCTCTGTGTGTGTCTGTGTGTCTCTGTGTGTCTGACTCTGTGTGTCTCTGAGTGTGTCTGTGTGTCTCTGTGTGTGTCTGTGTGTCTCTGTGTGTGTGTGTCTCTGTGTGTCTCTGAGTGTGTCTGTGTGTCTCTGTGTGTGTCTCTGTGTGTCTCTGAGTGTGTCTGTGTGTCTCTGTGTGTGTGTGTGTCTCTGTGTGTCTCTGAGTGTGTCTGTGTGTCTCTGTGTGTGTCTGTGTGTGTCTGTGTGTCTCTGTGTGTGTGTCTCTGTGTGTCTCTGAGTGTGTCTGTGTGTCTCTGTGTGTGTGTCTCTGTGTGTCTCTGAGTGTGTCTGTGTGTCTCTGTGTGTGTGTCTCTGAGTGTGTCTGTGTGTCTCTGTGTGTGTCTCTGTGTGTGTGTCTCTGAGTGTGTCTGTGTGTCTCCGTGTGTATGTCTCTGTGTGTCTGTGTGTCTCTGTGTGTGTGTCTCTGTAGGTCTCATTGCTCTGATGTAGTTGATCATGCGTACATGGGCAGCCCCAACCACTCCTCACCATCACTCACCAACTACAACTCTGGTGAGCTCACCCACCCACTCACTCACCCACCCACCCACCCACTCACTCACCAACCCACTCACTCACCCACTCACCCACCCACCCACCCACTCACCACTCACCCACCCACTCACCCACCCACCTACCCACCCACTCACTCACCCACCCACCCACCCACCCACTCACCCACCCACTCACTCACTCACCCACTCACTCACCCACTCACTCACCCACTCACTCACTCACCCACCCACTCACCCACCCACCCACCCACTGACCCACCCACCCACCCACTCACTCACCCACCCACTCACCCACCCACTCACCCACCCACTCACTCACTCACTCACTCACCCACTCACTCACTCGCTCATCCACCCACCCACTCACCCACCCACTCACCCACCCACTCACCCACCCACTCACCCACCCACTCACTCACCCACTCACTCACTCACTCGCTTATCCACCCACCCACCCACTCACCCACTCACTCACCCACCCACCCACCCACTCACCCACTCACTCACCCACCCACCCACTCACCCACCCACTCACTCACTCACCCACCCACTCACTCACTCACCCACCCACTCACCCACCCACTTACCCACTCAACCACCCACTCACCCACCCACCCACTCACTCACTCACCCACCCACTCACTCACTCGCTCATCCACCCACCCACCCACTCACTCACCCACTCACCCACCCACTCACTCACTCACCCACTCACTCACTCACTCACCCACCCACTCACCCACCCACTTACCCACTCAACCACCCACTCACTCACCCACCCACTCACTCACCCACCCACTCACTCACCCACCCACTCACTCGCTCATCCACCCACCCACCCACCCACCACTCACCAACCCACTCACTCACCCACTCACCCACCCACTCACCCACCCACCCACCCACTCACCACTCACCCACCCACTCACCCACCCACCTACCCACCCACTCACCCACCCACTCACTCACCCACCCACCCACCCACCCACCCACTCACCCACCCACCCACTCACTCACTCACCCACCCACCCACCCACCCACCCACTCACTCACTCACCCACTCACCCACCCACTTACCCACTCAACCACCCACTCACTCACTCACCCACCCACCCACTCACAGCACCCACCCACCCACCCACTCACTCACTCACTCACTCACCCACTCACTCACTCACTCACTCACCCACTCACTCACTCATCCACTCACTCACCCACTCACTCACTCACTCACCCACCCACTCACTCGCTCACCCACCCACCCACTCACTCACCCACCCACTCACTCGCTCACCCACCCACCCACTCACGCACCCACCCACCCACTCACTCACCAACCCACTCACTCACCCACCCACCCACTCACTCACTCACTCACACACCCACCCACCCACTCACTCACCCACCCACCCACCCACTCACTCACTCACTCACTCACCCACCCACCCACTCACTCACCCACCCACTCACTCACCCACTTATCCACTCAACCACTCACTCACCCACCCATTCACTCACCCACCCACCCACTCACCCACCCACTCACTCACCCACCCACCCACTCACTCACCCACGCACCCACTCACCCATCCACTCACTCACCCACCCACCCACCCACCCACTCACTCACTCACTCACTCACTCACCCACCCACCCACCCACTCACCCACCCACCCACTCACTCACCCACTCACCCACCCACTCACCCACCCACTCACTGACCCACCCAATCACTCAACCACCCACTCACTCACCCACCCACCCACTCACTCACCCACCCACCCACCCACCCACCCACCCACCCACTCACTCACCCACTTATCCACTCAACCACTCACTCACCCACCCATTCACTCAGCCACCCACCCACCCACTCACCCACTCACTCACTCACCCACCCACTCACCACTCACCCACTCACCCACTCACCTACTCACCCACCCACCCACTCACCACTCACCCACCCACTCACCACTCACCCACCCACCCACTCACCACTCACCCACCCACCCACTCACTCACCACTCACCCACCTACTCACCACTCACCGACCCACTCACCCACCCACTCACTCACCACTCACCTACCCACCCACTCACCCACCCACTCACCCACCCACCTACCCACCCACTCACCCACTCACTCACCCACTCACTCACCTACCCACTCACCCACTCACCACTCACCCACCCACTCACCTACCCACCCACCCACTCACCACTCACCCACCCACTCACCCACCCACTCACCCACCCACTCACCCACCCCCCCACTCACCCACCCACCCACTCACCCACCCACTCACCCACCCACTCACCACTCACCCACCCACCCACTCACCCACCCACCCACCCACCCCCCCACTCACCCACTCACTCACCCACCCACCCACCCACTCACCCACCCACTCACCCACTCACCCACCCACTCACCCACCCACCCACCCACTCACCCACCCACCCACCCACCCACTCACCCACCCACTCACTCACTCACTCACTCACCCACCCCCCCACTCACCCACCCACCCACTCACCCACCCACTCACCCACCCACTCACCCACCCACTCACCACTCACCCACCCACCCACTCACCCACCCATCCACTCACCCACCCACCCACTCACCCACTCACCCACCCCCCCCACTCACCCACCCACCCACTCACCCACCCACTCACCCACCCACTCACCCACCCACTCACCACTCACCCACCCACCCACTCACCCACCCATCCACTCACCCACCCACCCACTCACCCACTCACCCACCCACCCACTCACCCACCCACCCACCACCACCCACCCACTCACCCACCCACCCACGCACTCACTCACGCACCCACTCACCACTCACTCACCCACCCACTCACCCACCCACTCACCACTCACCCACCCACTCACCCACCCACTCACCCACTCACCCACCCCACTCACCCACCCACGCACTCACTCACCACTCATCCACCCACTCACCCACCCACTCACCACTCACCCACCCACCCACTCACCCACCCACCCATTCACTCAATAACCACTCACCCACCCACGCACCCACTCACCACTCACTCACCCACCCACTCACCCACTCACCCACCCACCCATTCACTCACTCACCACTCACCCACCCACGCACCCACTCACTCACCCACCCACCCACTCACCCACCCACGCACTCACTCACCACTCACTCACCCACCCACTCACCCACCCACCCACTCACCACTCACCCACCCCCCCCTCTCTCCCTGTAGGTGCTGCGGGCTCTGCGTGCACCTACCACCACCCTCACCACCCTCACCACCCTCACCAACAGCACCAACAGCACCACCACCACCAGGCCCAGGGGGTGGGGGCCATCGTCATGGCAACCGCGGGGGGAGTCCCCCCCCACCCAGGGGCCCCTCCCCTGGAGATGGGAGGGGCTCCGAGTGGAGGAGGGGGGAGGGGCCTTGCCCCCTCCGGGGTTACCCATGGCAACGGGGGGGGAGGGGCCGTGATCCCCCGGCCCCAGCAGCCCCCACCCCCTCCCCCCCCGCCCCCTCCCCCACCACCCCCCCCACCCCCTCCCCCCCCTCCGGCCTCACCTGGAATGGGAGCTCCTCCGCTCGGAAGGTGAGGAGTGGTGGGTGAGTGGTGAGGAGTGGGTGGGTGGGTGGGTGGGTGGGTGAGTGGGTGGGTGGGTGAGTGGGTGGGTGGGTGGGTGAGTGGTGAGGAGTGGGTGGGTGGGTGGGTGAGTGAGTGAGTGGGTGGGTGGGTGAGTGAGTGGGTGGGTGGGTGAGTGGGTGAGTGAGTGAGTGAGTGAGTGGGTGGGTGGGTGAGTGAGTGGGTGAGTGAGTGGGTGGGTGGGTGGGTGGGTGAGTGAGTGAGTGTGTGGGTGAGTGGGTGAGTGAGTGGGTGAGTGAGTGGGTGGGTGGGTGGGTGGGGTGAGTGGGTGAGTGAGTGGGTGGGTGAGTGAGTGGGTGGGTGGGTGGGTGAGTGGGTGAGTGGGTGGGTGGGTGGGTGAGTGGGTGAGTGGGTGAGTGGGTGAGTGAGTGAGTGGGTGAGTGAGTGGGTGAGTGGGTGAGTGAGTGAGTGGGTGGGTGGGTGGGTGAGTGAGTGAGTGAGTGGGTGAGTGGGTGGGTGGGTGGGTGAGTGGGTGGGTGGGTGGGTGGGTGGGTGGGTGGGTGGGTGAGTGGGTGAGTGAGTGAGTGGGTGGGTGGGTGGGTGAGTGGGTGGGTGAGTGGGTGAGTGAGTGGGTGAGTGGGTGAGTGGGTGGGTGAGTGAGTGGGTGGGTGGGTGAGTGGGTGAGTGAGTGAGTGAGTGGGTGAGTGGGTGAGTGAGTGGGTGGGTGGGTGGGTGAGTGGGTGAGTGAGTGGGTGAGTGAGTGGGTGGGTGAGTGAGTGGGTGAGTGAGTGGGTGGGTGGGTGGGTGAGTGGGTGAGTGAGTGAGTGGGTGGGTGGGTGGGTGAGTGGGTGGGTGAGTGGGTGAGTGAGTGGGTGAGTGGGTGAGTGGGTGGGTGAGTGAGTGGGTGGGTGGGTGGGTGAGTGGGTGAGTGAGTGAGTGAGTGGGTGGGTGGGTGGGTGAGTGGGTGGGTGAGTGGGTGAGTGAGTGGGTGAGTGGGTGAGTGGGTGGGTGAGTGAGTGGGTGGGTGGGTGAGTGGGTGAGTGAGTGAGTGAGTGGGTGAGTGGGTGAGTGAGTTGGTGAGTGAGTGGGTGGGTGGGTGGGTGAGTGGGTGAGTGAGTGGGTGAGTGAGTGGGTGGGTGAGTGAGTGGGTGGGTGGGTGAGTGGGTGAGTGGGTGAGTGGGTGGGTGAGTGGGTGAGTGGGTGAGTGGGTGAGTGGGTGAGTGAGTGGGTGGGTGGGTGGGTGAGTGAGTGAGTGAGTGGGTGAGTGGGTGGGTGGGTGAGTGGGTGGGTGGGTGGGTGGGTGAGTGGGTGAGTGAGTGAGTGAGTGAGTGGGTGGGTGGGTGGGTGAGTGGGTGGGTGAGTGGGTGAGTGAGTGGGTGAGTGGGTGAGTGGGTGGGTGAGTGAGTGGGTGGGTGGGTGAGTGGGTGAGTGAGTGAGTGAGTGGGTGAGTGGGTGAGTGAGTGGGTGGGTGGGTGGGTGGGTGGGTGGGTGGGTGAGTGGGTGAGTGAGTGGGTGAGTGAGTGGGTGGGTGAGTGAGTGGGTGGGTGGGTGAGTGGGTGAGTGGGTGAGTGGGTGGGTGGGTGGGTGAGTGGGTGAGTGGGTGAGTGGGTGGGTGAGTGGGTGAGTGAGTGGGTGGGTGGGTGGGTGAGTGAGTGATTGAGTGGGTGAGTGGGTGGGTGAGTGAGTGGGTGAGTGAGTGAGTGGGTGAGTGGGTGAGTGGGTGGGTGGGTGGGTGAGTGGGTGGGTGGGTGGGTGGTGAGTGAGTGGGTGGGTGGGTGGGTGGGTGAGTGGGTGGTGGGTGGGTGGGTGAGTGGGTGAGTGAGTGGGTGAGTGAGTGGGTGAGTGAGTGGGGTGGGTGAGTGAGTGGGTGAGTGGGTGAGGGGTGAGTGAGTGGGTGGGTGAGTGGGTGAGTGAGTGAGTGAGTGGGTGGGTGGGTGGGTGAGTGGGTGAGTGAGTGGGTGGGTGGGTGAGTGGGTGGGTGGGTGGGTGAGTGGGTGAGTGGGTGAGTGAGTGAGTGGGTGGGTGAGTGGGTGAGTGAGTGAGTGGGTGGGTGGGTGAGGTGGGTGGGTGGGTGGGTGAGTGGGTGAGTGAGTGGGTGGGTGAGTGGGTGAGTGGGTGAGTGAGTGAGTGAGTGGGTGGGTGGGTGGGTGGGTGGGTGGGTGAGTGAGTGGGTGAGTGAGTGGGTGAGTGGGTGAGTGAGTGGGTGGGTGGGTGGGTGGGTGGGTGAGTGAGTGAGTGAGTGGGTGGGTGAGTGGGTGAGTGAGTGAGTGAGTGGGTGGGTGGGGTGGGTGGGTGAGTGGGTGAGTGGGTGAGTGAGTGAGTGAGTGTCTGAGTGAGTGTCTGAGTGAGTGAGTGAGTGTCTGAGTGAGTGTCTGAGTGAGTGTCTGAGTGAGTGTCTGAGTGAGTGAGTGATTAACACAAATTCCGCTTGTCTCTCCCCCAGCACCCCCGCTCTGTGCTGCGCAACCACCACCACCACCACCACAACCACCCACCCCCTCCACCACCACCCACCACCACCACCACCTCCACCACCACCACCCACCACCACCACCACCACGGCCGCTCTCATCCCCTCGGCTCACACGGCTTTCGTCAGCGCCTCCTCATCTCTGGCCGTGTCCCAGCAGGCGGCACCACCGCCACCACCGCCACCACCGCCGCCACCGCCGCCACCACCGCCACCACCGCCACCACAGTCCGTTCGCCACCACCGCCACCACCGTCCCGGCCTCCTCCTCCTCCTCGGTGGCTTCGGTGAATCTCGGCACGCCGGCGAGGCGTCCAGGGGGTGGCGACGGTGGTGGCGGTGGCGGTGGTGGTGGTGGTGGCGTGGGCGGAGAGCAGCAGTTGCCGTCGGTGAGCGACGCTCGGAGCGATCTGCTGGCCGCCATCCGCATGGGTGAGTGGGTGGGTTGGTGGGTGGGTGGGTGATTGGGTGGGTGGGTGGGTGGGTGAGTGGGTGGGTGAGTGGGTGGGTGGGTGGAAGGGTTGGTGAGTGGGTGGGTGGGTTGGTGAGTGGGGTGGGTGGGTGAGTGGGTGGGTGGGTGGGTGAGTGAGTGGGTGAGTGAGTGGGTGGGTGGGTGGGTGGGTGAGTGGGTGGGTGGGTGGTTGAGTGAGTGAGTGGGTGGGTGGGTGGGTGGGTGGGTGGGTGGGTGAGTGGGTGGGTGGGTGGGTTGGTGAGTGGGTGGGTGGGTTGGTGAGTGGGTGGTTGGGTGAGTGGGTGGGTTGGTGAGTGGGTGAGTGAGTGGGTGGGTGGGTGGGTGGGTGGGTGAGTGGGTGAGTGGGTGGGTGGGTTGGTGGGTGGGTGGCTGAGTGGGTGAGTGGGTGGGTGGGTGAGTGGGTGGGTGGGTGAGTGGGTGAGTGAGTGGGTGGGTGGGTGGGTGGCTGAGTGGGTGAGTGGGTGGGTGAGTGGGTGGGTGGGTGAGTGGGTGGGTGGGTGGGTGGTTGAGTGAATGGGTGAGTGGGTGAGTGAGTGGGTGGGTGGGTGGGTGGGTGGGTGGCTGAGTGGGTGAGTGGGTGAGTGGGTGGGTGGGTTGGTGAGTGGGTGGTTGGGTGAGTGGGTGGGTGGGTGAGTGGGTGAGTGAGTGGGTGGGTGGGTGGGTGAGTGGGTGAGTGAGTGGGTGAGTGAGTGGGTTAGTAAGTGGTTGAGTGAGTGGGTGGGTGAGTGGGTGAGTGGGTGAGTTGGTGGGTGGGTGAGTGGGTGGGTGGGTTGGTGGGTGGGTGGCTGAGTGGGTGAGTTGGTGGGTGGGTGAGTGGGTGGGTGGGTGGGTGGGTGAGTGGGTGAGTGAGTGGGTGGGTGGGTGGGTGAGTGGGTGGGTTGGTGAGTGCGTGGGTGGGTGGGTGGGTGAGTGGGTGGGTGGGTGGGTGAGTGGGTGGGTGGGTTGGTGAGTGGGTGGGTGGGTGAGTGGGTGGGTGGGTGGGTGGGTGGGTGAGTGGGTGGGTGAGTGGGTGAGTGAGTGGGTTAGTAAGTGGCTGAGTGAGTGAGTGGGTGGGTGAGTGGGTGGGTGGGTTGGTGGGTTGGTGGGTGGGTGGCTGAGTGGGTGGGTGGGTGAGTGGGTGGGTGGGTGAGTGGGTGGGTGGGTTGGTGGGTGGGTTGGTGGGTGGGTGAGTAGGTGGGTGGGTGGGTGAGTGGGTCGGTGGGTGGGTGGGTGGGTGGGTGAGTGGGTGGGTGGGTTGGTGGGTGGGTGGGTGGGTGGGTGGGTGAGTGAGTGGGTGAGTGGGTGGGTGGGTGAGTTAGTGGGTGAGTGGGTGGGTGGGTGAGTGGGTGGGTGGGTGAGTGGGTGGGTGAGTGGGTGAGTGAGTGGGTGGGTGAGTGGGTGGGTGGGTGAGTGAGTGAGTGAGTGGGTGGGTGAGTGAGTGGGTGGGTGGGTGGGTTGGTGAGTGGGTGGGTGGGTGAGTGGGTGGGTGGGTGAGTGGGTTGGTGAGTGGGTGCGTGGGTGAGTGGGTGGGTGGGTGGGTGGGTTGGTGGGTGGGTGGGTGGGTGAGTGAGTGGGTGGGTGGGTGGGTGAGTGAGTGGGTGGGTTGGTGAGTGGGTAGGGTGGGTAGGGTGGTGGGTGAGTGGGTGGGTGTGGGTGAGTGAGTGGGTGAGTGAGTGGGTGGGTTGGTGAGTGGGTAGGGTGGTGGGTGGGTGGGTGGGTTGGTGAGTGGGTAAGTGGGTGGGTGAGTGGGTGGGTGAGTGGGTGGGTTGGTGAGTGGGTGGGTGAGTGGGTGGGTGTGGGTGAGTGGGTGGGTGGGTGGGTTGGTGAGTGGGTAAGTGGGTGGGTGAGTGGGTGGGTGAGTGGGTGGGTGGGTGAGTGGGTGGGTGGGTGGGTGAGTGGGTGAGTGGGTGGGTGGGTGGGTGGGTGAGTGGGTGGGTGGGTGAGTGGGTGGGTGGGTGGGTGGGTGAGTGGGTGAGTGGGTGGGTGAGTGGGTGGGTTGGTGGGTGAGTGAGATGTTGATCTGGTGAGCGAGCTGGTGAGCGTCTCTCTCTTCCAGGCATCCAACTGCGCAAGGTTCAGGAGCTGCGTGAGTTGGAGGCTCACCGCAGAGACCCCGGTGGCAACGACGTCGCCACCATCCTGAGCCGGCGCATCGCGGTGGAGTACAGCGACTCAGACGACGACTCCGAGTTGGACAATGACGAGTGGTCCGACTGAGTAGAGAGACGCTACAGGCGGAGATAGACAGACGCTACGGGACAGGCGGAGAGAGAGAGAGACGCTACAGGCGGGGAGAGAGAAAGACGCTACGGTCGGGGAATGACGGGACAGGCGGAGAGAGATTGACGGACATGGAGACAGGCAGACGCTACAGCCGGAGATAGACAGACACTACGGTCGGGGAGTGACGGGACAGGCGGAGATAGACAGACACTACGGTCGGGGAGTGACACTACAGCCGGAGAGAGACAGACACTACGGTCGTGGAGTGACGGGACAGGCGGAGATAGACAGACACTACGGTCGGGGAGTGACGGGACAGGCGAAGATAGACAGACACTACGGTCGTGGAGTGACGGGACAGGCGGAGATAGACAGACACTACGGTCGGGGAGTGACACTACAGGCGGAGAGAGACAGACACTACGGTCGTGGAGTGACGGGACAGGCGGAGATAGACAGTCACTACGGTCGGGGAGTGACACTACAGGCGGAGAGAGGCTGACGCTACAGCCGGAGATAGACAGATACTACAGTCGGGGAGTGACGGGACAGGCGGAGAGAGAGACGCTACAGCCGGAGATAGACATACTACAGTCGGGGAGTGACACTACAGGCGGAGATAGACAGACACTACAGTCGGGGAGTGACACTACAGGCGGAGAGAGGCTGACGCTACAGCCGGAGATAGACAGATACCACTATAGGGGAGTGACGGGACAGGCGGAGAGAGACTGACGGACGTGGAGACAGACAGGTAGACACTAACCCCTCTCCCGTCTAACCCCGCTAACACTGCAGACGCCGTTGTTGTTGATGTGTCGTCGTTATCGCTCTTTGTGGCGCGGCCGGAACACATTTAGGTTTCGTTAGTTGCTGCGTCGTCGGCGTCACTGTCGGGCGTTCACGCCGAGACCAGATGTCGCACCCCTCGCCCCCTTGAACGCGAGTCAGGCCTAGAACAACAAACATGACTTCGGGTTTCCTCCTCTCTGCCTCGGGCCCAGGGAAGCCTGGCTCTCTAGGCCCAGGGAAGCCTGGCTCTCTAGGCCCAGGAAAGCCTGGCTCTCTAGGCCTTAGGCCTAGGAAAGCCTGGCTCTCTAGGCCCAGGGAAGCCTGGCTCTCTAGGCCCAGGGAAGCCTGGCTCTCTAGGCCTTAGGCCTAGGAAAGCCTGGCTCTCTAGGCCCAGGAAAGCCTGGCTCTCTAGGCCCAGGAAAGCCAGGCTCTCTAGACCCAGGCCTAGGAAAGCCTGGCTCTCTAGGCCCATGAAAGCCTGGCTCTCTAGGCCTTAGGCCTAGGAAAGCCTGGCTCTCTAGGCCCAGGAAAGCCTGGCTCTCTAGGCCTTAGGCCTAGGAAAGCCTGGCTCTCTAGGCCCATGAAAGCCTGGCTCTCTAGGCCTTAGGCCTAGGAAAGCCTGGCTCTCTAGGCCCAGGAAAGCCAGGCTCTCTAGGCCTTAGGCCTAGGAAAGCCTGGCTCTCTAGGCCCAGGAAAGCCAGGCTCTCTAGGCCTTAGGCCTAGGAAAGCCTGGCTCTCTAGGCCCATGAAAGCCTGGCTCTCTAGGCCTTAGGCCTAGGAAAGCCTGGCTCTCTAGGCCCAGGAAAGCCAGGCTCTCTAGGCCTTAGGCCTAGGAAAGCCTGGCTCTCTAGGCCCATGAAAGCCTGGCTCTCTAGGCCTTAGGCCTCGGAAAGCCTGGCTCTCTAGGCCCAGGAAAGCCAGGCTCTCTAGGCCTTAGGCCTAGGAAAGCCTGGCTCTCTAGGCCCAGGAAAGCCAGGCTCTCTAGGCCTTAGGCCTAGGAAAGCCTGGCTCTCTAGGCCCATGAAAGCCTGGCTCTCTAGGCCCAGGCCTAGGAAAGCCAGGCTCTCTAGGCCTTAGGCCTAGGAAAGCCTGGCTCTCTAGGACCATGAAAGCCTGCCTCTCTAGGCCCAGGCCTAGGAAAGCCTGTCTCTCTAGGCCTGGCTCTCTCGATTATCCTCGCAAAGTCTTCGCTGGCTATGGCCGCGTTTCTCTAGGCCACTTGATGTTATTAATTGTCAATAGTTCACATCGGCGGTGATTGTGTAGCGTCACCGTAAGCCGTTGGCGCGTGGGGATCGTCTGCTCGCTACTACTGACAGCCCCTTGCCCCTGCAGCCCTGCTAGAGGCTACCTGGGGGAGTTTTGCCTGTGTAGTTGTTGTCGTGTGTGCTGATTGTCGCGGGCCGTTTGGCAGCTTAATGGAGCCCCCCCCCCTCTCTTAGCGACTGTGAAGATAATTAATTATAAAAAAAATAACAATTTGTGTAGTGCCCAGCACTGTAGTTACCTCGGTACAGTGCGGGACAGTAGTTACCTCGGTACAGTGCGGGACAGTAGATGCCTCGGTACAGTGCGGGACAGTAGATGCCTCGGTACAGTGCGGGACAGTAGATGCCTCGGTACAGTGCGGGACAGTAGTTACCTCGGTACAGTGCGGGACAGTAGATGCCTCGGTACAGTGCGGGACAGTAGTTACCTTGGTACGGTGTGGGACAGTAGTTACCTCGGTACAGTGCGGGACAGTAGTTACCTCGGTACAGTGCGGGACAGTAGTTACCTCGGTACAGTGCGGGGCAGTAGTTACCTCGGTACAGTGCGGGGCAGTAGTTCACCAGAGGTACAGTGCGGGACAGTAGTTGCCTCGGTACAGTGAGGCGCGGTAGTTAACCTGAGGTACAGTGTGGTACAGTGGTTAGCCCGCTGTACAGTGCGGGACAATAGTTTACCCACGGTACAGTGCGTTAGCTGTGGTTGCCTAGGAAACACCGCGCTGGAGTGGTTAACCTGTTACTGTGCGGTCCGGTGGTTAACTTTGGTACAGTACACTTCGGTACGGCGTGGCACAGTGGTTACCTTGGTTACCTTGGTACAGTGTGGCGTGGTGTACAGTGGGGCGTTGCCAAGGCACCTGATGAGGTCGTAACCATGGCAACAGGGCGGGTAACCATGGCGATATACACTGGAAAAGCAACATTAACATGGCAACGCATGAACAGATTGGTAACCATGGTAACATACTGGTTTCCGTGGTTACGTGCTGGTTGTTGCCGCTGGTTGCCATGGTGATGGGTCCGGGTGTATGATCAGTATCTTGACTGTAGCCCGGCGACAACCACCACCACAACTACCACAACTACAACTACAACCATCACAACATCAACCACCACCACTACAACAACTACAACCACAACCACTACAACTACAATCACAACCACAACAACTACAATCACAACCACAACTACAATCACCACCACAGCAACCACAACAACTACAACCACAACAACTACCACCACCACTATAACTAAAACAACTACAATCACCACAACAACTACAATCACTACAACTACAATCACCACCACAACAACTACAATCACCACTACAACAACTACAATCACAACCACTACAACTACAATCACAACCACAACAACTACAATCACAACAACTACAATCACCACCACAACAACTACAATCACCACCACAACAACTACAATCACAACAATTACAATCACAACAACTACAATCACAACCACTACAACTACAATCACCACCACAACAACTACAATCACCACCACAACAACTACAATCACCACAACAACTACAATCACAACAACTACAATCACAACCACTACAACTACAATCACCACCACAACAACTACAATCACCACCACAACAACTACAATCACAACAACAACTACAATCACAACAACTACAATCACCACAACAACTACAATCACCACAACAACTACAATCACCACCACAACAACTACAATCACAACAACAACTACAATCACAACAACTACAATCACAACCACTACAACTACAATCACAACCACAACAACTACAATCACAACAACAACTACAATCACAACAACTACAATCACAACCACTACAACTACAATCACAACCACAACAACTACAATCACCACCACAACAACTACAATCACCACAACAACTACAATCACAACAACTACAATCACAACTACAACAACTACAATCACCACAACAACTACAATCACAACAACTACAATCACCACCACAACAACTACAATCACCACAACAACAACTACAATCACTACAACAACTACAATCACAATCACAACAACTACAATCACCACAACAACTACAATCACAACAACTACAATCACAACTACAACAACTACAATCACCACAACAACTACAATCACAACAACTACAATCACCACCACAACAACTACAATCACCACAACAACAACTACAATCACTACAACAACTACAATCACAATCACAACAACTACAATCACCACCACAACCACCACAACAACTACAATCACAACAACTACAATCACAACTACAACAACTACAATCACCACAACAACTACAATCACAACAACTACAATCACCACCACAACAACTACAATCACCACAACAACAACTACAATCACTACAACAACTACAATCACAATCACAACAACTACAATCACAACCACAACCACCACCACTATAACTAAAACAACTACAACCACCACCAGTAGTTGTGGTGGTGGTTGTAGTGGTTGTGGTCGTTGTTGTGGTGGTGGTTGTGATGTGAGTGTTATGGTGGCTGCAGCTTGTTATTGTGTTTGAAGTAGTTGTGGTTGTTGCAATAGTTGTGGTTGTAGTTGTGGTTGCAGTAGTTGTGGTTGTTGTAGTTGTGGTTGTTGCAATAGTTGTGGTTGTAGTTGTGGTTGCAGTAGTTGTGGTTGTAGTTGTGGCTGTTGTAGTTGTGGTTGTTGCAATAGTTGTTGTAGTGGTCGTGGTGTAGTTGTGGCTGTTGTAGTTGTGGTTGTTGCAATAGTTGTGGTTGTAGTTGTGGTTGCAGTAGTTGTGGTGTAGTTGTGGTTGTTGCAATAGTTGTGGTGTAGTTGTGGTTGCAGTAGTTGTGGTGTAGTTGTGGTTGCAGTAGTTGTGGTGTAGTTGTGGTTGTTGCAATAGTTGTGGTGTAGTTGTGGTTGTTGCAGTAGTTGTGGTGTAGTTGTGGTTGTTGCAATAGTTGTGGTTGTAGTTGTGGTTGTTGCAGTAGTTGTGGTTGTTGCAATAGTTGTGGTTGTAGTTGTGGTTGTAGTAGTTGTGTAGTTGTGGTTGTTGCAATAGTTGTGGTGTAGTTGTAGTAGTTGTGTAGTTGTGGTTGTAGTTGTGGTTGTAGTTGTGGTTGTAGTCAAATAAAATTAAGTAAAAATAAAATATTGAACGCTCAAGTTTCTGTAATTGTTACACACACACAGACAAAGCTCCCCCAGGTGGCCTCTAGCAGGCTGTAGGGGCAAGTGCTGTTACACACACACAGACAAAGCTCCCCCAGGTGGCCTCTAGCAGGCTGTAGGGGCAAGTGCTGTTACACACACAGACAAAGCTCCCCCAGGTAGCCTCTAGCAGGCTGTAGGGGCAAGTGCTGTTACACACACACACAGACAAAGCTCCCCCAGGTGGCCTCTAGCAGGCTGTAGGGGCAAGTGCTGTTACACACACAGACAAAGCTACCCCAGGTAGCCTCTAGCAAGGCTCTAGGGTCAAGTGCTGTTACACACACACAGACAAAGCTCCCCCAGGTAGCCTCTAGCAAGGCTCTAGGGTCAAGTGCTGTTACACACACACAGACAAAGCTCCCCCAGGTAGCCTCTAGCAAGGCTCTAGGGTCAAGTGCTGTTACACACAGACAAAGCTACCCCAGGTAGCCTCTAGCAGGCTGTAGGGGCAAGTGCTGTTACACACACACAGACAAAGCTCCCCCGTGTAGCCTCTAGCAGGCTGTAGGGGCAAGTGCTGTTACACACAGACACAGACAAAGCTCCCCCAGGTAGCCTCTAGCAGGCTGTAGGGGCAAGTGCTGTTACACACAGACACAGACAAAGCTCCCCCAGGTAGCCTCTAGCAGGCTGTAGGGGCAAGTGCTGTTACACACACACAGACAAAGCTCCCCCAGGTAGCCTCTAGCAGGCTGTAGGGGCAAGTGCTGTTACACACACACAGACAAAGCTCCCCCAGGTAGCCTCTAGCAGGCTGTAGGGGCAAGTGCTGTTACACACAGACAAAGCTCCCCCAGGTAGCCTCTAGCAGGCTGTAGGGGCAAGTGCTGTTACACACACACAGACAAAGCTCCCCCAGGTAGCCTCTAGCAGGCTGTAGGGGCAAGTGCTGTTACACACACACAGACAAAGCTCCCCCAGGTAGCCTCTAGCAGGCTGTAGGGGCAAGTGCTGTTACACACACACAGACAAAGCTCCCCCAGGTAGCCTCTAGCAGGCTGTAGGGGCAAGTGCTGTTACACACACAGACAAAGCTCCCCCGTGTAGCCTCTAGCAGGCTGTAGGGGCAAGTGCTGTTACACACACACAGACAAAGCTCCCCCAGGTAGCCTCTAGCAGGGCTGTAGGGGCAAGTGCTGTTACACACACAGACAAAGCTCCCCCGGGTAGCCTCTAGCAGGCTGTAGGGGCAAGTGCTGTTACACACACACAGACAAAGCTCCCCCAGGTAGCCTCTAGCAGGCTGTAGGGGCAAGTGCTGTTACACACACAGGAGTTGGTGGGTGGAATTGGTGGGGGGAGTTGGTGGGTGGAGTTGGTGGGGGGAATTGGTGGGGGGAGTTGGTGGGTGGAGTTGGTGGGTGGAGTTGGTGGGTGGAATTGGTGGGGGGAGTTGGTGGGTGGAATTGGTGGGGGGAGTTGGTGGGTGGAGTTGGTGGGGGGAATTGGTGGGGGGAGTTGGTGGGTGGAGTTGGTGGGTGGAGTTGGTGGGTGGAATTGGTGGGTGGAGTTGGTGGGTGGAGTTGGTGGGTGGAATTGGTGGGGGGAGTTGGTGGGTGGAGTTGGTGGGTGGAGTTGGTGGGTGGAATTGGTGGGGGGAGTTTGTGGGTGGAGTTGGTGGGTGGAGTTGGTGGGTAAAATTGGTGGGGGGAGTTTGTGGGTGGAGTTGGTGGGGGGAGTTGGTGGGTGGAATTGGTGGGTGGAGTTGGTGGGGGGAGTTGGTGGGTGGAGTTGGTGGGTGGAGTTGGTGGGGGGAGTTGGTGGGTGGAATTGGTGGGTGGAGTTGGTGGGTGGAGTTGGTGGGGGGAATTGGTGGGTGGAATTGGTGGGGGGAATTGGTGGGTGGAATTGGTGGGGGGAATTGGTGGGGGGAGTTGGTGGGTGGAGTTGGTGGGGGGAGTTTGTGGTTTGGTAACTTCCCCAATCTGGCACGGACAGAGAGAGACATGGCGATGTCTGCGACTTGCTGGCACGAGTTACACAGCATCCTGCTGCTGGTAACATCATCAACATCATCATCAACATCATTAACATCATTAACATCATCATCATCAACATCATCAACATCATTAACATCATTAACATCATCAACATCATCATCAACATCATTAACATCATCATCAACATCATTAACATCATTAACATCATCATCATCAACATCATCAACATCATTAACATCATTAACATCATCAACATCATGATCAACATCATCATTATCAACATCATCATTAACATCATCATCAACATCATTAACATCATTAACATCATCAACATCATGATCAACATCATCATCATTAACATCATCATCAACATCATTAACATCATCAACATTATCATCAACATCATCATCAACATCATCATCTTCAACATCATCATCATCACCACCACCATCACCAACATCACCACCATCATCACCACCATCACTAACACCATCATCACCACTATCAACACGACCATCATCACCACCACCATCACCAACATCATCACCATCACCACCATCATCACCATCACGACCATCACCAACACCACCATCACCACCACCATCACCACCATCACCATCATCACCACCATCATCACCACCACCACCATCACCACCAACACCACCATCATCACCATCACCACCATCATCACCACCACCACCATCATCACCATCACCACCACCATCATCACCACCAACACCACCATCATCACCATCACCACCATCATCACCACCACCACCATCATCACCATCACCACCACCATCATCACCATCATCACCATCACCACCACCATCATCACCATCACCACCACCATCATCACCATCACCACCACCATCATCACCATCACCACCATCACCACCACCATCATCACCACCACCACCATCATCACCATCATCACCACCACCATCATCACCACCATCATCACCACCACCATCATCATCACCACCATCATCACCACCACCATCATCACCACCATCATCACCACCACCATCATCACCACCACCATCATCACCACCACCACCATCATCACCATCATCACCACCACCATCATCACCACCATCATCACCACCACCATCATCATCACCATCATCACCACCATCAACACCACCATCATCACCACCACCATCACCATCATCACCACCATCATCACCAACACCACCATCATCATCACCAACACCACCAACACCACCACCATCACCAACACCACCATCATCACCACCACCACCATCATCACCACCATCATCACCACCACCATCATCATCACCACCATCATCACCACCACCATCATCACCACCACCACCATCACCATCATCACCATCATCACCACCACCATCATCACCACCATCATCACCACCATCATCACCACCACCATCATCACCATCATCACCACCACCATCATCACCACCATCATCACCAACACCACCATCACCACCATCATCACCACCACCACCATCATCACCAACACCACCATCATCATCACCAACACCACCAACACCACCACCATCACCACCATCATCACCACCACCACCATCACCACCATCACCACCACCATCACCACCATCACCCTAACCACCACCATCACCACCACCACCACCATCACCACCACCATCACCACCATCATCACCACCACCATCATCACCACCACCACCATCACCACCATCACCACCACCATCACCACCATCACCACCACCACCATCACCACCACCATCACCACCATCACCACCACCATCACCATCATCACCACTACCATCATCACCACCACCATCACCACCATCATCACCATCATCACCACCACCACCATCACCACCACCATAATCACCACCACCACCATCACCACCACCATCATCACCACCACCATCACCCTAACCACCACCATCACCACCACCATCACCATCACCACCATCACCACCATCACCACCATCACCACCACCATCACCCTAACCACCACCATCACCACCATCACCACCACCACCATCACCACCATCACCACCACCACCATCATCACCACCACCACCACCATCACCACCATCATCACCACCACCACCACCATCATCATCACCACCATCACCACCACCACCACCATCATCACCACCAACACCACCATCATCACCACCATCACCACCACCATCACGACCATCAGAAACATTTCCTGTTATGTGTACGGGAAGTGCAAGTTTCAGTCTGAGCGGGTGGCTGGGTGTGCGGTCAACATCGCGAACACTGGGGGAGAGACAAAGGCGGCCGGGCGTGGTGGTGGTAGTGGTTGTGGTGGTTGTGGTGGTTGTGGTGGTTGTGGTGGTTGTGGTGGTTGTGGTGGTGGTTGTGGTGGTGGTGGTGGTGCTGGTTGCCACCCACCCCCTCTGTGTGTAGCCACAGTGCCGGTAGCCTTCATAGACGCTGCTGCTGCTACTACTCGCAACTAACAGCACTTGCCCCTGCAGCCTGCTAGAGGCTACCTGGGGGAGCTTTATCGTTGTGAGTGACTGAGTGAGTGAGTGAGTGTGTGAGTGGCTGAGTGACTGAGTGAGTGTGTGAGTGAGTGAGTGGCTGAGTGACTGAGTGAGTGTGTGAGTGAGTGAGTGACTGAGTGTGTGAGTGAGTGGCTGAGTGACTGAGTGAGTGTGTGAGTGAGTGAGTGACTGAGTGAGTGAGTGGGTGAGTGACTGAGTGTGTGAGTGAGTGGCTGAGTGTGTGAGTGAGTGACTGAGTGACTGAGTGACTGACTGTGTGACTGAGTGAGTGCCTGAGTGACTGAATGAGTGACTGAGTGAGTGAGTGTGTGAGTGAGTGGCTGAGTGAGTGACTGAGTGTGTGAGTGAGTGAGTGACTGACTGAGTGAGTGAGTGAGTGGGTGAGTGACTGAGTGAGTGTGTGAGTGAGTGGCTGAGTGTGTGAGTGAGTGACTGAGTGAGTGAGTGAGTGTGTGAGTGAGTGAGTGGCTGAGTGACTGAGTGAGTGTGTGAGTGAGTGAGTGGCTGAGTGACTGAGTGAGTGTGTGAGTGAGTGAGTGACTGAGTGTGTGAGTGAGTGGCTGAGTGACTGAGTGAGTGTGTGAGTGAGTGAGTGACTGAGTGAGTGAGTGGGTGAGTGACTGAGTGTGTGAGTGAGTGGCTGAGTGTGTGAGTGAGTGACTGAGTGACTGAGTGACTGACTGTGTGACTGAGTGAGTGCCTGAGTGACTGAATGAGTGACTGAGTGAGTGAGTGTGTGAGTGAGTGGCTGAGTGAGTGACTGAGTGTGTGAGTGAGTGAGTGACTGACTGAGTGAGTGAGTGAGTGGGTGAGTGACTGAGTGAGTGTGTGAGTGAGTGGCTGAGTGTGTGAGTGAGTGACTGAGTGAGTGAGTGAGTGTGTGAGTGAGTGAGTGGCTGAGTGACTGAGTGAGTGTGTGAGTGAGTGAGTGGCTGAGTGACTGAGTGAGTGTGTGAGTGAGTGAGTGACTGAGTGTGTGAGTGAGTGGCTGAGTGACTGAGTGAGTGTGTGAGTGAGTGAGTGACTGAGTGAGTGAGTGGGTGAGTGACTGAGTGTGTGAGTGAGTGGCTGAGTGTGTGAGTGAGTGACTGAGTGACTGAGTGACTGACTGTGTGACTGAGTGAGTGCCTGAGTGACTGAATGAGTGACTGAGTGAGTGAGTGTGTGAGTGAGTGGCTGAGTGAGTGACTGAGTGTGTGAGTGAGTGAGTGACTGACTGAGTGAGTGAGTGAGTGGGTGAGTGACTGAGTGAGTGTGTGAGTGAGTGGCTGAGTGTGTGAGTGAGTGACTGAGTGAGTGAGTGAGTGTGTGAGTGTGTGAGTGGCTGAGTGACTGAGTGAGTGTGTGAGTGAGTGAGTGGCTGAGTGACTGAGTGAGTGTGTGAGTGAGTGAGTGACTGAGTGTGTGAGTGAGTGGCTGAGTGACTGAGTGAGTGTGTGAGTGAGTGAGTGAGTGACTGAGTGAGTGAGTGGGTGAGTGACTGAGTGTGTGAGTGAGTGGCTGAGTGTGTGAGTGAGTGACTGAGTGACTGAGTGACTGACTGTGTGACTGAGTGAGTGCCTGAGTGACTGAATGAGTGACTGAGTGAGTGAGTGTGTGAGTGAGTGGCTGAGTGAGTGACTGAGTGTGTGAGTGAGTGAGTGACTGACTGAGTGAGTGAGTGAGTGGGTGAGTGACTGAGTGAGTGTGTGAGTGAGTGGCTGAGTGTGTGAGTGAGTGACTGAGTGAGTGAGTGAGTGTGTGAGTGAGTGAGTGGCTGAGTGACTGAGTGAGTGTGTGAGTGAGTGAGTGGCTGAGTGACTGAGTGAGTGTGTGAGTGAGTGAGTGACTGAGTGTGTGAGTGAGTGGCTGAGTGACTGAGTGAGTGTGTGAGTGAGTGAGTGACTGAGTGAGTGAGTGGGTGAGTGACTGAGTGTGTGAGTGAGTGGCTGAGTGTGTGAGTGAGTGACTGAGTGACTGAGTGACTGACTGTGTGACTGAGTGAGTGCCTGAGTGACTGAATGAGTGACTGAGTGAGTGAGTGTGTGAGTGAGTGGCTGAGTGAGTGACTGAGTGTGTGAGTGAGTGAGTGACTGACTGAGTGAGTGAGTGAGTGGGTGAGTGACTGAGTGAGTGTGTGAGTGAGTGGCTGAGTGTGTGAGTGAGTGACTGAGTGAGTGAGTGAGTGTGTGAGTGAGTGAGTGGCTGAGTGACTGAGTGAGTGTGTGAGTGAGTGAGTGGCTGAGTGACTGAGTGAGTGTGTGAGTGAGTGAGTGACTGAGTGTGTGAGTGAGTGGCTGAGTGACTGAGTGAGTGTGTGAGTGAGTGAGTGACTGAGTGAGTGAGTGGGTGAGTGACTGAGTGTGTGAGTGAGTGGCTGAGTGTGTGAGTGAGTGACTGAGTGACTGAGTGACTGACTGTGTGACTGAGTGAGTGCCTGAGTGACTGAATGAGTGACTGAGTGAGTGAGTGTGTGAGTGAGTGGCTGAGTGAGTGACTGAGTGTGTGAGTGAGTGAGTGACTGACTGAGTGAGTGAGTGAGTGGGTGAGTGACTGAGTGAGTGTGTGAGTGAGTGGCTGAGTGTGTGAGTGAGTGACTGAGTGACTGAGTGACTGACTGTGTGACTGAGTGACTGAGTGAGTGCCTGAGTGACTGAATGAGTGACTGAGTGAGTGAGTGTGTGAGTGAGTGGCTGAGTGAGTGATTGAGTGTGTGAGTGAGTGAGTGACTGACTGAGTGAGTGAGTGGGTGAATGACTGAGTGAGTGTGTGAGTGAGTGGCTGAGTGTGTGAGTGAGTGACTGAGTGACTGAGTGACTGACTGTGTGACTGAGTGACTGAGTGAGTGCCTGAGTGACTGAATGAGTGGCTGAGTGAGTGACTGAGTGAGTGACTGACTGAGTGACTGACTGAGTGAGTGACTGACTGAGTGAGTGACTGACTGAGTGACTGAGTTAGTGACTGAGTGACTGACTGACTGACTGAGTGGCTGAGTGAGTTACTGACTGAGTGACTGACTGAGTGACTGACTGAGTGAGTGAGTGACTGACTGAGTGAGTGACTGACTGAGTGACTGAGTTAGTGACTGAGTGACTGACTGAGTAGCTGAGTGAGTTACTGACTGAGTGGCTGAGTGACTGACTGAGTGACTGAGTGAGTGACTGACTGAGTGACTGTCTGAGTGACTGACTGAGTGAGTGACTGACTGAGTGACTGAGTGAGTGAGTGACTGACTGAGTGAGTGAGTGACTGACTGACTGACTGTGACTGACTGAGTGACTGACTGACTGTGTGTGTGTCTAGGCAGGGTGACTGACTGACTGACTGAGTGACTTAGTGTGTGTCTAGGCAGGGTGACTGACTGACTGAGTGACTGACTGACTGTGTGTGTCTAGGCAGGGTGGCTGACTGAGTGACTGAGTGACTGAGTGACTGACTGACTGAGTGACTGAGTGACTGACTGTGTGTGTGTCTAGACAGGGTGGCTGAGTGACTGACTGAGTGACTGACTGAGTGAGTGACTGAGTGTGTCTAGACAGGGTGACTGACTGAGTGAGTGACTGAGTGAGTGACTGAGTGTGTGTCTAGACAGGGTGACTGACTGAGTGACTGACTGAGTGACTGACTGTGTGTGTGTCTAAACAGGGTGGCTGAGTGACTGACTGAGTGACTGACTGAGTGAGTGACTGAGTGTGTCTAGACAGGGTGACTGACTGAGTGAGTGACTGACTGAGTGACTGAGTGTGTGTCTAGACAGGGTGGCTGACTGAGTGACTGACTGAGTGACTGACTGTGTGTGTGTCTAGGCAGGGTGGCTGAGTGACTGACTAAGTGACTGACTGAGTGACTGACTGTGTGTGTGTCTAGACAGGGTGACTGACTGAGTGACTGACTGAGTGACTGCCTGTGTGTGTGTCTAGGCAGGGTGGCTGACTGAGTGACTGACTGAGTGACTGACTGAGTGTGTCTAGACAGGGTGACTGACTGAGTGACTGACTGAGTGACTGAGTGTGTGTCTAGACAGGGTGACTGACTGAGTGACTGACTGAGTGACTGACTGTGTGTGTGTCTAGACAGGGTGACTGACTGAGTGACTGACTGAGTGACTGACTGTGTGTGTGTCTAGGCAGGGTGGCTGACTGAGTGACTGACTGAGTGACTGACTGTGTGTGTGTCTAGGCAGGGTGGCTGGCTGAGTGACTGACAGAGTGACTGACTGTGTGTGTGTCTAGGCAGGGTGGCTGACTGAGTGACTGACTGAGTGACTGACTGAGTGACTGACTGTGTGTGTGTCTAGGCAGGGTGGCTGACTGAGTGACTGACTGAGTGACTGACTGTGTGTGTGTCTAGGCAGGGTGGCTGAGTGACTGACTGAGTGACTGACTGAGTGACTGACTGTGTGTGTGTCTAGACAGGGTGGCTGAGTGACTGACTGAGTGACTGACTGAGTGAGTGACTGAGTGTGTGTCTAGACAGGGTGACTGACTGAGTGAGTGACTGAGTGACTGACTGTGTGTGTGTCTAGGCAGGGTGGCTGGCTGACTGAGTGACTGACTGACTGTGTGTCTAGGCAGGGTGACTGACTGACTGAGTGACTGACTGTGTGTGTGTCTAGACAGGGTGGCTGAGTGACTGACTGAGTGACTGACTGAGTGAGTGACTGAGTGTGTGTCTAGACAGGGTGACTGACTGAGTGAGTGACTGAGTGACTGACTGTGTGTGTGTCTAGGCAGGGTGGCTGGCTGACTGAGTGACTGACTGACTGTGTGTGTCTAGGCAGGGTGACTGACTGACTGAGTGACTGACTGTGTGTGTGTCTAGGCAGGGTGGCTGGCTGAGTGACTGACTGAGTGACTGTCTGAGTGAGTGACTGACTGACTGACTGAGTGAGTGAGTGACTGACTGACT
Organism: Lampetra fluviatilis; assembly: GCF_964198595.1. Lineage (NCBI taxonomy): Eukaryota > Metazoa > Chordata > Hyperoartia > Petromyzontiformes > Petromyzontidae > Lampetra > Lampetra fluviatilis. Next base: position 57,631 of record NW_027620604.1, on the reverse strand, counting down.
GACTGACTGAGTGACTGACTGAGTGACTGACTGACTGTGTGTGTGTCTAGGCAGGGTGACTGACTGAGTGACTGAGTGTGTGTCTAGGCAGGGTGACTGACTGACTGAGTGACTGAGTGACTGAGTGAGTGAGTGAGTGGCTGACTGACTGAGTGACTGACTGAGTGACTTAGTGTGTGTCTAGGCAGGGTGACTGACTGACTGAGTGACTGACTGACTGTGTGTGTCTAGGCAGGGTGACTTAGTGAGTGAGTGACTGAGTAACTGAGTGACTGACTGTGTGTGTCTAGACAGGGTGGCTGAGTGACTGAGTGACTGAGTGACTGACTGACTGAGTGACTGAGTGACTGACTGTGTGTGTGTCTAGACAGGGTGGCTGAGTGACTGACTGAGTGACTGACTGAGTGAGTGACTGAGTGTGTCTAGACAGGGTGACTGACTGAGTGAGTGACTGAGTGAGTGACTGAGTGTGTGTCTAGACAGGGTGACTGACTGAGTGACTGACTGAGTGACTGACTGTGTGTGTCTAAACAGGGTGGCTGAGTGACTGACTGAGTGACTGACTGAGTGAGTGACTGAGTGTGTCTAGACAGGGTGACTGACTGAGTGAGTGACTGACTGAGTGACTGAGTGTGTGTCTAGACAGAGTGGCTGACTGAGTGACTGACTGAGTGACTGACTGTGTGTGTGTCTAGGCAGGGTGGCTGAGTGACTGACTAAGTGACTGACTGAGTGACTGACTGTGTGTGTGTCTAGACAGGGTGACTGACTGAGTGACTGACTGAGTGACTGCCTGTGTGTGTGTCTAGGCAGGGTGGCTGACTGAGTGACTGACTGAGTGACTGACTGAGTGTGTGTCTAGACAGGGTGACTGACTGAGTGACTGACTGAGTGACTGAGTGTGTGTCTAGACAGGGTGACTGACTGAGTGACTGACTGAGTGACTGACTGTGTGTGTGTCTAGACAGGGTGACTGACTGAGTGACTGACTGAGTGACTGACTGTGTGTGTGTCTAGGCAGGGTGGCTGACTGAGTGACTGACTGAGTGACTGACTGTGTGTGTGTCTAGGCAGGGTGGCTGGCTGAGTGACTGACAGAGTGACTGACTGTGTGTGTGTCTAGGCAGGGTGGCTGACTGAGTGACTGACTGAGTGACTGACTGAGTGACTGACTGTGTGTGTGTCTAGGCAGGGTGGCTGAGTGACTGACTGACTGAGTGACTGACTGTGTGTGTGTCTAGGCAGGGTGGCTGACTGAGTGACTGACTGAGTGACTGACTGTGTGTGTGTCTAGGCAGGGTGGCTGAGTGACTGACTGAGTGACTGACTGTGTGTGTGTCTAGACAGGGTGGCTGAGTGACTGACTGAGTGACTGACTGAGTGAGTGACTGAGTGTGTGTCTAGACAGGGTGACTGACTGAGTGAGTGACTGAGTGACTGACTGTGTGTGTGTCTAGGCAGGGTGGCTGGCTGAGTGACTGAGTGAGTGACTGACTGTGTGTGTGTCTAGGCAGGGTGGCTGAATGACTGACTGAGTGACTGACTGAGTGACTGACTATGTGTGTGTCTAGGCAGGGTGGCTGGCTGAGTGACTGACTGAGTGACTGACTGTGTGTGTGTCTAGGCAGGGTGGCTGAATGACTGACTGACTGAGTGACTGACTGTGTTTGTGTCTAGGCAGGGTGGCTGAATGACTGACTGAGTGACTGACTGACTGAGTGACTTAGTGTGTGTCTAGGCAGGGTGACTGACTGACTGAGTGACTGACTGACTGTGTGTGTCTAGGCAGGGTGACTGACTGACTGAGTGACTGACTGTGTGTGTGTCTAGGCAGGGTGGCTGGCTGAGTGACTGACTGAGTGACTGACTGAGTGAGTGACTGAGTGTGTCTAGGCAGGGTGACTGACTGAGTGACTGACTGAGTGACTGACTGAGTGACTGACTGTGTGTGTGTCTAGGCAGAGTGGCTGAGTGACTGACTGAGTGACTGACTGTGTGTGTGTCTAGACAGGGTGGCTGGCTGAGTGACTGACTGAGTGACTGACTGACTGAGTGACTGAGTGTGTGTCTAGACAGGGTGACTGACTGAGTGACTGACTGAGTGACTGACTGTGTGTGTGTCTAGGCAGGGTGGCTGGCTGAGTGACTGACTGAGTGACTGACTGAGTGTGTGTCTAGACAGGGTGACTGACTGAGTGAGTGACTGACTGAGTGACTGACTGTGTGTGTGTCTAGACAGAGTGACTGACTGAGTGACTGACTGAGTGACTGACTGAGTGTGTGTCTAGACAGGGTGACTGACTGAGTGAGTGACTGACTGTGTGTGTGTCTAGGCAGGGTGGCTGGCTGAGTGACTGACTGAGTGACTGACTGTGTGTGTGTCTAGGCAGGGTGGCTGAATGACTGACTGAGTGAGTGACTGAGTGTGTGTCTAGACAGGGTGACTGACTGAGTGACTGACTGAGTGACTGACTGTGTGACTGACTGTGTGTGTGTCTAGGCAGGGTGGCTGGCTGAGTGACTGACATAGTGACTGACTGTGTGTATGTCTAGGCAGGGTGACTGGCTGAGTGAGCGACTGAGTGAGTGACTGAGTGTGTGTCTAGGCAGGGTGGCTGGCTGAGTGACTGACTGACTGAGTGACTGACTGTGTGTGTCTAGGCAGGGTGACTGACTGACTGAGTGACTGAGTGAGTGAGTGAGTGGCTGACTGACTGAGTGACTGACTGAGTGACTGACTGTGTGTGTGTCTAGGCAGGGTGACTGACTGAGTGACTGACTGAGTGACTGACTGTGTGTGTGTCTAGGCAGGGTGGCTGGCTGAGTGACTGACTGAGTGACTGACTGTGTGTGTGTCTAGGCAGGGTGACTGACTGAGTGACTGACAGAGTGACTGACTGTGTGTGTGTCTAGGCAGGGTGGCTGACTGAGTGACTGACTGAGTGACTGACTGTGTGTGTCTAGGCAGGGTGGCTGGCTGAGTGACTGACTGAGTGACTGACTGTGTGTGTCTAGGCAGGGTGGCTGGCTGAGTGACTGACTGAGTGACTGACTGAGTGACTGACTGTGTGTGTGTCTAGGCAGGGTGGCTGAGGTGACTGAGTGACTGACTGTGTGTGTGTCTAGGCAGGGTGGCTGAGGTGACTGAGTGACTGACTGTGTGTGTGTCTAGGCAGGGTGGCTGAGTGACTGAGTGACTGAGTGACTGACTGACTGACTGAGTGACTGACTGTGTGTGTGTCTAGGCAGGGTGGCTGAGTGACTGACTGAGTGACTGACTGACTGACTGAGTGACTGACTGTGTGTGTGTCTAGGCAGGCTGGCTGAATGACTGAGTGACTGACTAAGTGACTGACTGTGTGTGTGTCTAGGCAGGCTGGCTGAATGACTGAGTGACTGACTAAGTGACTGACTGTGTGTGTGTCTAGGCAGGGTGGCTGAATGACTGAGTGACTAAGTGACTGACTGTGTGTGTGTCTAGGCAGGGTGGCTGAATGACTGAGTGACTGACTGAGTGACTGACTGTGTGTGTCTAGGCAGGGTGGCTGGCTGAGTGACTGACTGAGTGACTGACTGTGTGTGTCTAGGCAGGGTGGCTGGCTGAGTGACTGACTGAGTGACTGACTGAGTGACTGACTGTGTGTGTGTCTAGGCAGGGTGGCTGAGGTGACTGAGTGACTGACTGTGTGTGTGTCTAGGCAGGGTGGCTGAGGTGACTGAGTGACTGATTGTGTGTGTGTCTAGGCAGGGTGGCTGAGTGACTGAGTGACTGAGTGACTGACTGACTGACTGAGTGACTGACTGTGTGTGTGTCTAGGCAGGGTGGCTGGCTGAGTGACTGACTGAGTGACTGACTGAGTGACTGACTGACTGTGTGTGTGTCTAGGCAGGGTGACTGACTGACTGAGTGACTGACTGTGTGTGTGTCTAGGCAGGGTGACTGAGTGACTGACTGAGTGACTGACTGTGTGTGTGTCTAGGCAGGGTGGCTGACTGAGTGACTGACTAAGTGACTGACTGTATGTGTGTCTAGGCAGGGTGACTGACTGAGTGACTGACTGTGTGTGTGTCTAGGCAGGGTGGCTGACTGACTGAGTGACTGACTGTGTGTGTGTCTAAGCAGGGTGGCTGAGTGACTGAGTGACTGACTGACTGAGTGACTGACTGTGTGTGTGTCTAGGCAGGGTGGCTGAGTGACTGAGTGACTGAGTGACTGACTGACTGACTGAGTGACTGACTGTGTGTGTCTAGGCAGGGTGGCTGAGTGACTGAGTGACTGAGTGACTGAGTGACAGAGTGACTGACTGTGTGTGTGTCTAGGCAGGGTGGCTGAGTGACTGAGTGACTGAGTGACTGACTGACTGACTGTGTGTGTCTAGGCAGGGTGGCTGAGTGACTGAGTGACTGAGTGACTGACAGAGTGACTGACTGTGTGTGTGTCTAGGCAGGGTGGCTGGCTGAGTGACTGACTGAGTGACTGACAGAGTGACTGACTGTGTGTGTCTAGGCAGGGTGGCTGAGTGACTGAGTGACTGACTGACTGAGTGACTGACTGTGTGTGTGTCTAGGCAGGGTGGCTGAGTGACTGAGTGACTGAGTGACTGACTGACTGACTGAGTGACTGACTGTGTGTGTGTCTAGGCAGGGTGGCTGAGTGACTGAGTGACTGAGTGACTGACTGACTGACTGACTGAGTGACTGACTGTGTGTGTGTCTAGGCAGGGTGGCTGAGTGACTGAGTGACTGAGTGACTGACTGACTGACTGAGTGACTGACTGTGTGTGTGTCTAGGCAGGGTGGCTGAGTGACTGAGTGACTGACTGACTGAGTGACTGACTGTGTGTGTGTCTAGGCAGGGTGGCTGAGTGACTGAGTGACTGAGTGACTGACTGACTGACTGAGTGACTGACTGTGTGTGTGTCTAGGCAGGGTGGCTGAGTGACTGAGTGACTGAGTGACTGACTGACTGACTGAGTGACTGACTGTGTGTGTCTAGGCAGGGTGGCTGAGTGACTGAGTGACTGAGTGACTGACTGAGTGACTGACTGTGTGTGTGTCTAGGCAGGGTGGCTGAGTGACTGAGTGACTGAGTGACTGACTGACTGACTGAGTGACTGACTGTGTGTGTGTCTAGGCAGGGTGGCTGAGTGACTGAGTGACTGAGTGACTGACTGAGTGACTGACTGAGTGACTGACTGTGTGTGTGTCTAGGCAGGGTGACTGACTGACTGAGTGACTGACTGTGTGTGTGTCTAGGCAGGGTGGCTGAGTGACTGAGTGACTGAGTGACTGACTGACTGACTGAGTGACTGACTGTGTGTGTGTCTAGGCAGGGTGACTGACTGACTGAGTGACTGACTGTGTGTGTGTCTAGGCAGGGTGGCTGAGTGACTGAGTGACTGAGTGACTGAGTGACTGACTGAGTGACTGACTGTGTGTGTGTCTAGGCAGGGTGGCTGGCTGAGTGACTGACTGAGTGACTGACTGTGTGTGTGTCTAGGCAGGGTGGCTGACTGACTGAGTGACTGACTGTGTGTGTGTCTAGGCAGGGTGGCTGAGTGACTGAGTGACTGAGTGACTGACTGACTGACTGAGTGACTGACTGTGTGTGTGTCTAGGCAGGGTGGCTGGCTGAGTGACTGACTGAGTGACTGACTGAGTGACTGACTGTGTGTGTGTCTAGGCAGGGTGGCTGAGTGACTGAGTGGCTGAGTGACTGACTGAGTGACTGACAGAGTGACTGACTGTGTGTGTCTAGGCAGGGTGACTGACTGAGTGACTGACTGTGTGTGTGTCTAGGCAGGGTGGCTGGCTGAGTGACTGAGTGACTGACTGTGTGTGTGTCTAGGCAGGCTGGCTGAGTGAGTGACTGACTGTGTGTGTCTAGGCAGGGTGGCTGAGTGACTGAGTGACTGACTGTGTGTGTGTCTAGGCAGGCTGGCTGAGTGAGTGACTGACTGTGTGTGTCTAGGCAGGGTGGCTGACTGACTGAGTGACTGACTGTGTGTGTGTCTAGGCAGGCTGGCTGAGTGAGTGACTGACTGTGTGTGTCTAGGCAGGGTGGCTGGCTGAGTGACTGACTGAGTGACTGACTGTGTGTGTGTCTAGGCAGGGTGGCTGACTGACTGAGTGACTGACTGTGTGTGTGTCTAGGCAGGCTGGCTGAGTGAGTGACTGACTGTGTGTGTCTAGGCAGGGTGGCTGAGTGACTGAGTGACTGACTGTGTGTGTGTCTAGGCAGGCTGGCTGAGTGAGTGACTGACTGTGTGTGTCTAGGCAGGGTGGCTGAGTGACTGAGTGACTGACTGTGTGTGTGTCTAGGCAGGCTGGCTGAGTGAGTGACTGACTGTGTGTGTCTAGGCAGGGTGGCTGAGTGACTGAGTGACTGACTGTGTGTGTGTCTAGGCAGGCTGGCTGAGTGAGTGACTGACTGTGTGTGTCTAGGCAGGGTGGCTGAGTGACTGAGTGACTGACTGTGTGTGTGTCTAGGCAGGCTGGCTGAGTGAGTGACTGACTGTGTGTGTCTAGGCAGGGTGGCTGAGTGACTGAGTGACTGACTGTGTGTGTGTCTAGGCAGGCTGGCTGACTGAGTGACTGACTGTGTGTGTGTCTAGACAGGGTGACTGACTGACTGAGTGACTGACTGTGTGTGTCTAGGCAGGGTGGCTGGCTGAGTGACTGACTGAGTGACTGACTGTGTGTGTCTAGGCAGGCTGGCTGGCTGAGTGACTGAGTGACTGACAGAGTGACTGACTGTGTGTGTCTAGGCAGGCTGGCTGAGTGAGTGACTGACTGTGTGTGTCTAGGCAGGGTGGCTGAGTGACTAAGTGACTGACTGTGTGTGTCTAGGCAGGCTGGCTGGCTGACTGACTGAGTGACTGACTGTGTGTGTCTAGGCAGGCTGGCTGGCTGACTGACTGAGTGACTGACTGTGTGTGTCTAGGCAGGGTGGCTGGCTGAGTGACTGAGTGTGTGTGTCTAGGCAGGCTGGCTGGCTGACTGACTGAGTGACTGACTGTGTGTGTCTAGGCAGGGTGGCTGGCTGAGTGACTGAGTGTGTGTGTCTAGGCAGGCTGGCTGCCTGAGTGACTGAGTGAGTGACTGACTGTGTGTGTCTAGGCAGGCTGGCTGGCTGACTGACTGAGTGACTGACTGTGTGTGTCTAGGCAGGGTGGTTGGCTGAGTGACTGAGTGTGTGTGTCTAGGCAGGCTGGCTGGCTGACTGACTGAGTGACTGACTGTGTGTGTCTAGGCAGGGTGGCTGGCTGAGTGACTGACTGAGTGACTGACTGAGTGACTGACTGTGTGTGTCTAGGCAGGGTGGCTGGCTGAGTGACTGACTGAGTGACTGACTGTGTGTGTGTCTAGGCAGGGTGGCTGAGGTGACTGAGTGACTGACTGTGTGTGTGTCTAGGCAGGGTGGCTGAGGTGACTGAGTGACTGACTGTGTGTGTGTCTAGGCAGGGTGGCTGAGTGACTGAGTGACTGAGTGACTGACTGACTGACTGAGTGACTGACTGTGTGTGTGTCTAGGCAGGGTGGCTGAGTGACTGACTGAGTGACTGACTGACTGACTGAGTGACTGACTGTGTGTGTGTCTAGGCAGGCTGGCTGAATGACTGAGTGACTGACTAAGTGACTGACTGTGTGTGTGTCTAGGCAGGCTGGCTGAATGACTGAGTGACTGACTAAGTGACTGACTGTGTGTGTGTCTAGGCAGGGTGGCTGAATGACTGAGTGACTAAGTGACTGACTGTGTGTGTGTCTAGGCAGGGTGGCTGAATGACTGAGTGACTGACTGAGTGACTGACTGTGTGTGTCTAGGCAGGGTGGCTGGCTGAGTGACTGACTGAGTGACTGACTGTGTGTGTCTAGGCAGGGTGGCTGGCTGAGTGACTGACTGAGTGACTGACTGAGTGACTGACTGTGTGTGTGTCTAGGCAGGGTGGCTGAGGTGACTGAGTGACTGACTGTGTGTGTGTCTAGGCAGGGTGGCTGAGGTGACTGAGTGACTGATTGTGTGTGTGTCTAGGCAGGGTGGCTGAGTGACTGAGTGACTGAGTGACTGACTGACTGACTGAGTGACTGACTGTGTGTGTGTCTAGGCAGGGTGGCTGGCTGAGTGACTGACTGAGTGACTGACTGAGTGACTGACTGACTGTGTGTGTGTCTAGGCAGGGTGACTGACTGACTGAGTGACTGACTGTGTGTGTGTCTAGGCAGGGTGACTGAGTGACTGACTGAGTGACTGACTGTGTGTGTGTCTAGGCAGGGTGGCTGACTGAGTGACTGACTAAGTGACTGACTGTATGTGTGTCTAGGCAGGGTGACTGACTGAGTGACTGACTGTGTGTGTGTCTAGGCAGGGTGGCTGACTGACTGAGTGACTGACTGTGTGTGTGTCTAGGCAGGGTGGCTGAGTGACTGAGTGACTGACTGACTGAGTGACTGACTGTGTGTGTGTCTAGGCAGGGTGGCTGAGTGACTGAGTGACTGAGTGACTGACTGACTGACTGAGTGACTGACTGTGTGTGTCTAGGCAGGGTGGCTGAGTGACTGAGTGACTGAGTGACTGAGTGACAGAGTGACTGACTGTGTGTGTGTCTAGGCAGGGTGGCTGAGTGACTGAGTGACTGAGTGACTGACTGACTGACTGTGTGTGTCTAGGCAGGGTGGCTGAGTGACTGAGTGACTGAGTGACTGACAGAGTGACTGACTGTGTGTGTGTCTAGGCAGGGTGGCTGGCTGAGTGACTGACTGAGTGACTGACAGAGTGACTGACTGTGTGTGTCTAGGCAGGGTGGCTGAGTGACTGAGTGACTGAATGACTGAGTGACTGACTGTGTGTGTGTCTAGGCAGGGTGGCTGAGTGACTGAGTGACTGAGTGACTGACTGACTGACTGAGTGACTGACTGTGTGTGTGTCTAGGCAGGGTGGCTGAGTGACTGAGTGACTGAGTGACTGACTGACTGACTGACTGAGTGACTGACTGTGTGTGTGTCTAGGCAGGGTGGCTGAGTGACTGAGTGACTGAGTGACTGACTGACTGACTGAGTGACTGACTGTGTGTGTGTCTAGGCAGGGTGGCTGAGTGACTGAGTGACTGACTGACTGAGTGACTGACTGTGTGTGTGTCTAGGCAGGGTGGCTGAGTGACTGAGTGACTGAGTGACTGACTGACTGACTGAGTGACTGACTGTGTGTGTGTCTAGGCAGGGTGGCTGAGTGACTGAGTGACTGAGTGACTGACTGACTGACTGAGTGACTGACTGTGTGTGTCTAGGCAGGGTGGCTGAGTGACTGAGTGACTGAGTGACTGACTGAGTGACTGACTGTGTGTGTGTCTAGGCAGGGTGGCTGAGTGACTGAGTGACTGAGTGACTGACTGACTGACTGAGTGACTGACTGTGTGTGTGTCTAGGCAGGGTGGCTGAGTGACTGAGTGACTGAGTGACTGACTGAGTGACTGACTGAGTGACTGACTGTGTGTGTGTCTAGGCAGGGTGACTGACTGACTGAGTGACTGACTGTGTGTGTGTCTAGGCAGGGTGGCTGAGTGACTGAGTGACTGAGTGACTGACTGACTGACTGAGTGACTGACTGTGTGTGTGTCTAGGCAGGGTGACTGACTGACTGAGTGACTGACTGTGTGTGTGTCTAGGCAGGGTGGCTGAGTGACTGAGTGACTGAGTGACTGAGTGACTGACTGAGTGACTGACTGTGTGTGTGTCTAGGCAGGGTGGCTGGCTGAGTGACTGACTGAGTGACTGACTGTGTGTGTGTCTAGGCAGGGTGGCTGACTGACTGAGTGACTGACTGTGTGTGTGTCTAGGCAGGGTGGCTGAGTGACTGAGTGACTGAGTGACTGACTGACTGACTGAGTGACTGACTGTGTGTGTGTCTAGGCAGGGTGGCTGGCTGAGTGACTGACTGAGTGACTGACTGAGTGACTGACTGTGTGTGTGTCTAGGCAGGGTGGCTGAGTGACTGAGTGGCTGAGTGACTGACTGAGTGACTGACAGAGTGACTGACTGTGTGTGTCTAGGCAGGGTGACTGACTGAGTGACTGACTGTGTGTGTGTCTAGGCAGGGTGGCTGGCTGAGTGACTGAGTGACTGACTGTGTGTGTGTCTAGGCAGGCTGGCTGAGTGAGTGACTGACTGTGTGTGTCTAGGCAGGGTGGCTGAGTGACTGAGTGACTGACTGTGTGTGTGTCTAGGCAGGCTGGCTGAGTGAGTGACTGACTGTGTGTGTCTAGGCAGGGTGGCTGAGTGACTGAGTGACTGACTGTGTGTGTGTCTAGGCAGGCTGGCTGAGTGAGTGACTGACTGTGTGTGTCTAGGCAGGGTGGCTGAGTGACTGAGTGACTGACTGTGTGTGTGTCTAGGCAGGCTGGCTGAGTGAGTGACTGACTGTGTGTGTCTAGGCAGGGTGGCTGAGTGACTGAGTGACTGACTGTGTGTGTGTCTAGGCAGGCTGGCTGAGTGAGTGACTGACTGTGTGTGTCTAGGCAGGGTGGCTGAGTGACTGAGTGACTGACTGTGTGTGTGTCTAGGCAGGCTGGCTGAGTGAGTGACTGACTGTGTGTGTCTAGGCAGGGTGGCTGAGTGACTGAGTGACTGACTGTGTGTGTGTCTAGGCAGGCTGGCTGAGTGAGTGACTGACTGTGTGTGTCTAGGCAGGGTGGCTGAGTGACTGAGTGACTGACTGTGTGTGTGTCTAGGCAGGCTGGCTGACTGAGTGACTGACTGTGTGTGTGTCTAGACAGGGTGACTGACTGACTGAGTGACTGACTGTGTGTGTCTAGGCAGGGTGGCTGGCTGAGTGACTGACTGAGTGACTGACTGTGTGTGTCTAGGCAGGCTGGCTGGCTGAGTGACTGAGTGACTGACAGAGTGACTGACTGTGTGTGTCTAGGCAGGCTGGCTGAGTGAGTGACTGACTGTGTGTGTCTAGGCAGGGTGGCTGAGTGACTAAGTGACTGACTGTGTGTGTCTAGGCAGGCTGGCTGGCTGACTGACTGAGTGACTGACTGTGTGTGTCTAGGCAGGCTGGCTGGCTGACTGACTGAGTGACTGACTGTGTGTGTCTAGGCAGGGTGGCTGGCTGAGTGACTGAGTGTGTGTGTCTAGGCAGGCTGGCTGGCTGACTGACTGAGTGACTGACTGTGTGTGTCTAGGCAGGGTGGCTGGCTGAGTGACTGAGTGTGTGTGTCTAGGCAGGCTGGCTGCCTGAGTGACTGAGTGAGTGACTGACTGTGTGTGTCTAGGCAGGCTGGCTGGCTGACTGACTGAGTGACTGACTGTGTGTGTCTAGGCAGGGTGGTTGGCTGAGTGACTGAGTGTGTGTGTCTAGGCAGGCTGGCTGGCTGACTGACTGAGTGACTGACTGTGTGTGTCTAGGCAGGGTGGCTGGCTGAGTGACTGACTGAGTGACTGACTGAGTGACTGACTGTGTGTGTCTAGGCAGGGTGGCTGGCTGAGTGACTGACTGAGTGACTGACTGTGTGTGTCTAGGCAGGCTGGCTGGCTGAGTGACTGAGTGACTGACAGAGTGACTGACTGTGTGTGTCTAGGCAGGCTGGCTGAGTGAGTGACTGACTGTGTGTGTCTAGGCAGGGTGGCTGAGTGACTAAGTGACTGACTGTGTGTGTCTAGGCAGGCTGGCTGGCTGACTGACTGAGTGACTGACTGTGTGTGTCTAGGCAGGCTGGCTGGCTGACTGACTGAGTGACTGACTGTGTGTGTCTAGGCAGGGTGGCTGGCTGAGTGACTGAGTGTGTGTGTCTAGGCAGGCTGGCTGGCTGACTGACTGAGTGACTGACTGTGTGTGTCTAGGCAGGGTGGCTGGCTGAGTGACTGAGTGTGTGTGTCTAGGCAGGCTGGCTGGCTGAGTGACTGAGTGAGTGACTGACTGTGTGTGTCTAGGCAGGCTGGCTGGCTGACTGACTGAGTGACTGACTGTGTGTGTCTAGGCAGGGTGGTTGGCTGAGTGACTGAGTGTGTGTGTCTAGGCAGGGTGGCTGGCTGACTGACTGAGTGACTGACTGTGTGTGTCTAGGCAGGGTGGCTGGCTGAGTGACTGACTGAGTGACTGACTGAGTGACTGACTGTGTGTGTCTAGGCAGGCTGGCTGGCTGAGTGACTGACTGAGTGACTGACTGTGTGTGTGTCTAGGCAGGCTGGCTGAGTGACTGAGTGACTGAGTGACTGAGTGACTGACTGACTGACTGAGTGACTGACTGTGTGTGTGTCTAGGCAGGGTGACTGACTGAGTGACTGACTGAGTGTGTGTCTAGGCAGGGTGGCTGGCTGAGTGACTGACTGAGTGACTGACTGTGTGTGTCTAGGCTGGCTGAGTGACTGACTGAGTGACTGACTGAGTGACTGACTGTGTGTGTCTAGGCAGGGTGGCTGGCTGAGTGACTGACTGTGTGTGTCTAGGCTGGCTGAGTGACTGAGTGACTGACTGAGTGACTGACTGAGTGTGTGTCTAGGCAGGGTGGCTGGCTGAGTGACTGACTGAGTGACTGACTGAGTGACTGACTGTGTGTGTGTCTAGGCAGGGTGGCTGGCTGAGTGACTGACTGAGTGACTGAGTGACTGACTGTGTGTGTCTAGGCAGGCTGGCTGGCTGTCAACGTGTACTTGTTCGTCAGCTCGTTCCAACACTTCAAACACCACGAAGCATTCGCCTACTCACGAGTTCTGGTCGGGGTGAGTCCATCACCAACATCACCAACATCACCATCATCACCATCATCAACATCACCATCACTACCACCATCACCACCACCAACATCACCATCATCACCAACATCACCATCACTACCACCATCACCAACATTACCACCATCATCACCATCACCAACATCACCAACATCACCATCACCAACATCACCATCATCACCAACATTACCACCACCATCACCAACATCACCACCATCACCAACATGACCAACATCACCAACATCACCATCATCACCAACATCGCCAACATCACCAACATCACCATCACCAACATCACCAACATCACCAACATCACCAACACCGCCATCATCACCATCATCATCACCACCATTACCAACATCACCAACATCACCACCATCACCAACATCACCAACATCACCAACATCACCACCATCACCATCACCACCATCACCACCATCACCACCATCACCACCATCACCAACATCACCACCATCACCACCATCACCAACATCACCAACATCACCAACATCACCAACAACATCACCAACATCACCATCACTACCACCATCACCACCACCATCACCATCACCACCACCACCATCACCACCACCCCCACCACCACCATCACCACCACCATCAGCACCACCACCACCATCACCACCAACACCACCACCACCACCATCACCACCTCCACCACCACCCCCACCACCATCACCACCATCACCACCACCATCAGCACCACCACCACCATCACCACCACCATCACCACCCCCACCACCATCAGCACCACCACCATCACCACCACCATCACCCCCACCACCTCCACCACCTCCACCATCACCAACATCACCAACATCACCACCCCCACCACCACCTCCACCACCTCCACCATCACCAACATCACCAACATCACCACCACCTTATTCTTTGGTTCTTTCGGTATAAAGACAACAACACAAGAAATCGTCATCAGGTATCATTTAAATAGAAACACAAATCTAGCATACTTAGAAATGTCATGCAATACAACAGAGAGTCGGATAACATAGCAGTCAACAACAACCTACCTACCTATACGTAGTGGTGGTGTTGACGTGCGCCGACAGTGAGAGATCACGGGGGCGGCGCGGGGTGCGTGGTTGTCCCCGCTGACACAAGGTGGGAAATAGGATCGTGGGCAGTGCGCAGTGATTGGTCAACTGGGGTGGGTGCTCTCAGCGACGTCCGCATGAAGGACTATAAAGGGGGACGCGCGGAAGCACTCGGGAGGGTTGATAACCAGTGGAAGATCGAAGACGGAGTTGAAGAGGTAGGGGCTCTGAGACCCCTAGTCCCGCTGTCCTTGTGAGGGCCGGGGCCCTGTGTGGCTCGGAGGCGAGGCTGCGGGACCCGTGGTCTGACGTCCATGTGGGGCGAGGCTGCGGGACCCGTGGTCTGACGTCCATGTGGGGCGAGGCTGTGGGACCCGTGGTCTGACGTCCATGTGGGGCGAGGCTGCGGGACCCGTGGTCTGACGTCCATGTGAGGCGAGGCTGTGGGACCCGTGGTCTGACGTCCATGTGGGGCGAGGCTGTGGGACCCGTGGTCTGACGTCCATGTGGGGCGAGGCTGTGGGACCCGTGGTCTGACGTCCATGTGGGGCGAGGCTCTGGGACCCGTGGTCTGACGTCCTTGTGAGGCGAGGTTGTGGGACCCGTGGTCTGACGTCCATGTGGGGCGAGGCTCTGGGACCCGTGGTCTGACGTCCATGTGGGGCGAGGCTGTGGGACCCGTGGTCTGACGTCCATGTGAGGCGAGGCTGTGGGACCCGTGGTCTGACGTCCATGTGGGGCGAGGCTGTGGGACCCGTGGTCTGACGTCCATGTGGGGCGAGGCTCTGGGACCCGTGGTCTGACGTCCTTGTGAGGCGAGGTTGTGGGACCCGTGGTCTGACGTCCATGTGGGGCGAGATTGCGGGACCCGTGGTCTGACGTCCATGTGAGGCGAGGCTGTGGGACCCGTGGTCTGACGTCCATGTGGGGCGAGGCTGTGGGACCCGTGGTCTGACGTCCATGTGAGGCGAGGCTGTGGGACCCGTGGTCTGACGTCCATGTGGGGCGAGGCTGTGGGACCCGTGGTCTGACGACCATGTGAGGCGAGGCTGTGGGACCCGTGGTCTGACGTCCATGTGGGGCGAGGCTGCGGGACCCGTGGTCTGACGTCCATGTGGGGCGAGGCTGTGGGACCCGTGGTCTGACGTCCATGTGAGGCGAGGCTGTGGGACCCGTGGTCTGATGTCCATGTGGGGCGAGGCTGCGGGACCCGTGGTCTGACGTCCATGTGGGACGAGGCTGTGGGACCCGTGGTCTGACGACCATGTGGGGCGAGGCTGTGGGACCCGTGGTCTGACGTCCATGTGGGGCGAGGCTGTGGGACCCGTGGTCTGACGACCATATGGGGCGAAGCTGTAGGGACCCGTGGTCTGACGTCCATGTGGGACGAGGCTGTGGGACCCGTGGTCTGACGACCATGTGGGGCGAGGCTGTGGGACCCGTGGTCTGACGTCCATGTGGGGCGAGGCTGTGGGACCCGTGGTCTGACGACCATATGGGGCGAAGCTGTAGGGACCCGTGGTCTGACGTCCATGTGGGGCGAGGCTGTGGGACCCGTGGTCTGACGTCCATGTGGGGCGAGGCTGTGGGACCCGTGGTCTGACGTCCATGTGGGGCGAGGCTGTGGGACCCGTGGTCTGACGTCCATGTGGGGCGAGGCTGTGGGACCCGTGGTCTGACGTCCATGTGAGGCGAGGCTGTGGGACCCGTGGTCTGACGTCCATGTGGGACGAGGCTGCGGGACCCGTGGTCTGACGTCCATGTGGGACGAGGCTGTGGGACCCGTGGTCTGACGACCATGTGGGGCGAGGCTGCGGGACCCGTGGTCTGACGTCCATGTGGGGCGAGGCTGCGGGACCCGTGGTCTGACGTCCATGTGGGGCGAGGCTGCGGGACCCGTGGTCTGACGTCCATGTGGGGCGAGGCTGTGGGACCCGTGGTCTGACGTCCATGTGGGGCGAGGCTGTGGGACCCGTGGTCTGACGTCCATGTGGGGCGAGGCTGCGGGACCCGTGGTCTGACGTCCATGTGAGGCGAGGCTGTGGGACCCGTGGTCTGACGTCCATGTGGGGCGAGGCTGTGGGACCCGTGGTCTGACGTCCATGTGGGGCGAGGCTGTGGGACCCGTGGTCTGACGTCCTTGTGGGGCGAGGCTGTGGGACCCGTGGTCTGACGTCCTTGTGGGGCGAGGCTGTGGGACCCGTGGTCTGACGTCCTTGTGGGGCGAGGCTGTGGGACCCGTGGTCTGACGTCCATGTGGGGCGAGGCTGTGGGACCCGTGGTCTGACGTCCATGTGGGGCGAGGCTGCGGGACCCGTCGTCTGACGTCCTTGTGGGGCGAGGCTGTGGGACCCGTGGTCTGACGTCCTTGTGGGGCGAGGCTGTGGGACCCGTGGTCTGACGTCCATGTGGGGCGAGGCTGTGGGACCCGTGGTCTGACGTCCTTGTGGGGCGAGGCTGTGGGACCCGTGGTCTGACGTCCTTGTGGGGCGAGGCTGTGGGACCCGTGGTCTGACGTCCTTGTGAGGCGAGGCTGTGGGACCCGTGGTCTGACGTCCATGTGGGGCGAGGCTGTGGGACCCGTGGTCTGACGTCCATGTGGGGCGAGGCTGTGGGACCCGTGGTCTGACGTCCATGTGGGGCGAGGCTGTGGGACCCAGAGTCGAGACGGACACCCCGGCTGGGTGGGTTCCGAGAAGCTACGGGGCCGTAAGAGCCCGTGTGGGTGTAGCCAGTGGAAGCCCGTGGGTTAAGGCTGCAATTAGCCACCCGTGTAATATAAGTTGGTGTTAATGAAGAGTCGTCTCCCGCCAAATTACTACATTACATATACACTACTACACTACACTATACACTATACACTACACTATACACTACACTATACACTACTATACACTACTATACACTACACTATACACTACACTATACACTACTATACACTACACTATACACCAGAGGTGGGACAAAGTCATTGTTATGCAAGTCCAAGTCGAGTCGCAAGTCATCAAATTCATGACTCGAGTCTGACTCGAGTCCAAGTCACATGACTCGAGTCCACATCTCATAGGTGGGACAAAGTCATTGTTATGCAAGTCCAAATCGAGTCGCAAGTCATCAAATTCATGACTCGAGTCTGACTCGAGTCCAAGTCACATGACTCGAGTCCACACCTCTGCTATACACTACTATACACTACACTATACACTACTATACACTACACTATACACTACACTATACACTACTATACACTACACAGTCCCTCCATAAAAACGCGATTATGCGATCGCATGATTCCACGCAAAATCAGCCAAAGTCCGCATATTTATGCGGGGGGCGCGTTTTTTTCAAATGCGCCGCACTTTCGCCGCATAAATTGCAGATTTCCGCGCGCAAAATATGCGGGGCTTGCGTGATTTCATAATCGCCGCATTCTCGTTGCAAAAAGTCACATATATCTGAGCAGAAAGTTGAAAAGTGTTGCGTTTACTTCACACAAGCGCAGCCATTTCCCCTGTCGCCATGGGGACGTTATGAAGTGACGTCACTCGTCACGCGACATCATTGAAAAGCTGCAAACCCCGCGATGCCAATGAAACCATGATGAAGGCCGCAAATCTTTCTCATTTGCCAACAAACATAAGCGCAAAAGACCGCGCAAAGCAGTTGTAAGATTGCACTTTTTTGTTAATAGTATGTCAATTTACATTACTGTAAGACTGCACTGTTACTGTATTGCTTACGTTACTGAGATGGACACTGAGGGAGAGGGGATGGAGGATGAGGATGGTGAATGATTGGCCAGTGCTAGAGGCTACGTAGTTAGTTTTATTCAGGAGTTTATGCAACTTTACAGTTGTAAGATTGCACTTTTATGTTAGTAGTATGTCAATTTACATTACTGTAAGACTGCACTGTTGCTGTATTGCTTACGCTACTGTGCACTGAAAACACTTATTTTTACAGAAGATGTCTGTTTTGTATAGCTACCTCTGTAAAACAGGAAGCACACATTTTATTTTTAATATTTTATTCATTAATTTTTACAGAAGTTGTAGCATATTCATTTTGTAAAGCTACGGAACTTGTTCGACTCAATGTTTTGGAAGTTTGAGCCATCTGTTTGTTAAGGTCTGAAATAAAACAAGACGGGAACTTAAATATTCCCAGCACTTTCTGTGATGTAGTAGTACGCTTGCTTATCATAGGAAGTAATAAGAAATGACTCTTTACATTAAAGTAGTAGCCTAGTGAATAGGGTGTTGGGGGAATCACTTTTTTTTCTCTTTTTCATCAAACCGCAGTTTTTGCAAGTTCCCGCAAGTTTAATCGCGTAAAATTGCATAAAAATCCCGCATATTCCATCGCATTTTTTAAGAAAACGTGCCGCATGATCAACGATTTTTGCCCGCAACAATCACCAAAAAACTCCGCGTTTTTCTGGAGGGACTGACTACACTATACACTACACTATACACTACTCTATACACTACTATATACACTATACACTACTATACACTACTATACACTACACTATACACTACACTATACACTACACTATACACTACACTATACACTACACTATACACTACTATACACTACAATACACTACACTATACACTACACTATACACTACTATACACTACAATACACTACACTATACGCTACTATACACTACTATACACACTACTATACACTACACTATACACTACTATACACTACACTATACACTACTATACACTACACTATACACTACTATACACTACACTACTATACACTACACTATACACTACACTACTATACACTACACTATACACTACTATACACTACACTATACACTACTATACACTACACTATACACTACAATATACACTACACTACTATACACTACACTACTATACACTACACTATACACTACTATACACTACACTACTATACACTACACTACTATACACTACACTACTATACACTACACTACTATACACTACACTACTATACACTATACACTACACTATACACTACACTATACACTACACTACTATACACTACACTACTATACACTACACTACTATACACTACACTACTATACACTACACTATACACTACTCTATACACTACACTATACACTACACTATACACCACTATACACTACACTATACACTACACTACACACTACACTACTATACACTACACAATACACTACTATACACTACACTATACACTACACTATACACTACTATACACTACACAATACACTACTATACACTACACTATACACTACACTATACACTACACTATACACTACACTATACACTACACTATACACTACACTATACACTACACTATACACTACACTATACACTACTCTATACACTACACTATACACTACACTATACACTACACTATACACTACAATATACACTACACTACACACTACACTACACACTACACTACACACTACTATACACTACACTATACACTACACTATACACTACACTATACACTACAATATACACTACACTACACACTACACTACACACTACACTACACACTACTATACACTACACTATACACTACACTATACACTACTATACACTACACTATACACTACTATACACTACACTATACACTACTATACACTACACTACACACTACTATACACTACACTATACACTACTATACACTACACTATACACTACACTATACACTACTATACACTACACTATACACTACACTATACACTACACTATACACCAGAGGTGTGGTCTCGAGTCATGTGACTTGGACTCGAGTCATGAATTTGATGACTTGCGACTCGACTTGGACTTGCATAACAATGACTTTGTCCCACCTCTGCACTACACTATACACTACACTATACACCACTATACACTACTCTATACACTACACTATACACTACACTATACACTACACTATACACTACACTATACACTACACTATACAACTACACTACTACACTACTATACTACACTATACACTACACTATACACTACTACAACAGAGAGTCGGATAACATAACAGTCAACACCCTGTCTGGTTGATTACGTTCTTCCTGAGAATGCTACATTTGAGAGAGAGACACACAGACAGACATCACAGAGACACACAGAGAGATCAAACACAGAGCCAGAGACACACAGACAGACACAGAACCAGAGACACACAGACAGACACATAAGCAGAGACAGACATCACAGAGACACACAGAGAGAGATCAAACACAGAGCCAGAGACACACAGACAGACATCACAGAGACACACAGACAGACATCACAGAGACACACAGACAGACATCACAGAGAGACACACAGAGAGAGATCAAACACAGAACCAGAGACACACAGACAGACACATACGCAGAGACAGACATCACAGAGACACACAGAGAGGGATCAAACACAGAACCAGAGACACACAGACAGACACATACGCAGAGACAGACATCACAGAGACACACAGAGAGGGATCAAACACAGAACCAGAGACACACAGACAGACACATAAGCAGACACAGACATCACAGAGACACACAGACAGACATCACAGAGACACACAGAGACACACAGACAGACACATAAGCAGACACAGACATCACAGAGACACACACAGAGAGATCAAACACAGAACCAGAGACACACAGACAGACACATGAGCAGACACAGACATCACAGAGACACACAGACAGACATCACAGAGACACACAGAGACACACAGACAGACACATAAGCAGACACAGACATCACAGAGACACACACAGAGAGATCAAACACAGAGCCAGATACACACAGACAGACATCACAGAGACACACAGACAGACATCACAGAGACACACACAGAGAGCTCAAAGACAGAGCCAGAGACACACAGACAGACACATGAGCAGAGACAGACATCACAGAGACACACACAGAGAGATCAAAGACAGAACCAGAGACACACAGACAGACATCACAGAGACACACACACAGAGAGATCAAACACAGAGCCAGAGACACACAGACAGACATCACAGAGACACACAGACATCACAGAGACACACACAGAGAGAGAGGGCCTTCAATAGAGAAAGGGGGGCTTGGAGAGAGGTGAGGGGTTAGAGAAATTAGCACAACGACCCCCCCCCCGTGGTTGAGCCATCATCCGGCGCGTGCGGTGTGTGTGTGTGTGTGCACAGGAGGCCCTGCCCTGGGCTAAGAGTGCTGCCCAGTGTCTGAACCTCAACTCAGCCCTGCTGCTCATCCCTGCCTGCAGACACCTCGTCACTCACACGCGAAACCTGGTGAGGAACTCAGCAGTACACTCACCAATACACTCACCAGTACACTCACTAGTACACTCACCCAATCACCCACTCAGTCACTCACCAATACACTCACCACTACACTCACCCAGTCACTCACCCAGTCACTCACCGGTACACTCACCAGTACACTCACCACTACACTCACCACTACACTCACCAATACACTCACCCAGTCACTCACCCAGTCACTCACCAGTACACTCACCACTACACTCACCAATACACTCACCACTACACTCACCAATACACTCACCAGTACACTCACTAGTACACTCACCAATACACTCACCACTACACTCACCCAGTCACTCACCAATACACTCACCAATACACTCACCACTACACTCACTAGTACACTCACCAATACACTCACCCACTCACCAATACACTCACCAATACACTCACCAATACACTCACCAGTACACTCACCCAGTCACTCACCAATACACTCACCACTACACTCACCCAATCACTCACCAATACACTCACCAATACACTCACCACTACACTCACTAGTACACTCACCACTACACTCACCCAGTCACTCACCAATACACTCACCAATACACTCACCAGTACACTCACTACTACATTCACCCAGTCACTCACCAATACACTCACCGGTACACTCACCCAGTCACTCACCAATACACTCACCAATACACTCACCGGTACACTCACCCAGTCACTCACCAATACACTCACCAATACACTCACCCAGTCACTCACCAATACACTCACCAGTACACTCACCCAGTCACTCACCAATACACTCACCAATACACTCACCGGTACACTCACCCAGTCACTCACCAATACACTCACCACTACACTCACCAATACACTCACCCAGTCACTCACCAATACACTCACCAATACACTCACCAGTACACTCACCCAGTCACTCACCAATACACTCACCAGTACACTCACTAGTACACTCACCAATACACTCACCCACTCACCAATACACTCACCAATACACTCACCAGTACACTCACCACGACACTCACCCAGTCACTCACCAATACACTCACCAATACACTCACCAATACACTCACCACTACACTCACCAGTACACTCACCAGTACACTCACTAGTACACTCACCACTACACTCACCCAGTCACTCACCAATACACTCACCACTACACTCACCCAGTCACTCACCAATACACTCACCAATACACTCACTGGTACACTCACCACTACACTCACCCAGTCACTCACCAGTACACTCACCAGTACACTCACCAATACACTCACCAGTACACTCACCCAGTCACTCACCAATACACTCACCAATACACTCACCAGTACACTCACCAATACACTCACCAATACACTCACCCAGTCACTCACCAATACACTCACCACTACACTCACCCAGTCACTCACCAATACACTCACCAATACACTCACCACTACACTCACCAATACACTCACCAATACACTCACCAGTACACTCACCCAGTCACTCACCAATACACTCACCACTACACTCACCCAGTCACTCACCAATACACTCACCAATACACTCACTAGTACACTCACCACTACACTCACCCAGTCACTCACCAATACACTCACCAATACACTCACTAGTACACTCACCACTACACTCACCCAGTCACTCACCAATACACTCACCAATACACTCACCCAATCACTCACCAATATACTCACCAATACACTCACCAATACACTCACCACTACACTCACCAATACACTCACCAGTACACTCACTAGTACACTCACCAATACACTCACCCAGTCACTCACCAATACACTCACCAATACACTCACCACTACACTCACTAGTACACTCACCACTACACTCACCAATACACTCACCAATACATTCACCAGTACACTCACCCAGTCACTCACCAATACACTCACCAATACACTCACCACTACACTCACCAGTACACTCACCAGTACACTCACTAGTACACTCACCACTACACTCACCCAGTCACTCACCAATACACTCACCACTACACTCACCCAGTCACTCACCCAGTCACTCACCAATACACTCACCAATACACTCACTGGTACACTCACCACTACACTCACCCAGTCACTCACCAGTACACTCACCAGTACACTCACCAATATACTCACCAGTACACTCACCCAGTCACTCACCAATACACTCACCAATACACTCACCAGTACACTCACCAATACACTCACCAATACACTCACCAATACACTCACCACTACACTCACCAATACACTCACCCACTCACCAATACACTCACCAATACACTCACCAATACACTCACCAATACACTCACCACTACACTCACCCAGTCACTCACCAATACACTCACCAATACACTCACCAGTACACTCACCCAATCACCCACTCACCCAGTCACTCACTCACCCACTCACTCACCCACTCACTCACTCAGTCACCCACCAATACACTCACCCAGTCACTCACCAATACACTCACCAATACACTCACCAGTACACTCACCCAATCACCCACTCACTCACCCAGCCACTCACTTACTCAGTCACCCATTCACTCACTTACTCACCCACCCACCAATACACTCACCAATACACTCACCAATACACTCACCAGTACACTCACCCAATCACCCACTCACTCACCCAGCCACTCACTCACTCAGTCACCCATTCACTCACTTACTCACTCACTCACCCACCCACCAATACACTCACCCAATCACCCACTCACTCACCCAGCCACTCACTCACTCAGTCACCCATTCACTCACTTACTCACTCACTCACCCACCCACCAATACACTCACCAATACACTCACCAATACACTCACCACTACACTCACCCAGTCACCCACTCACTCACCCAGCCACTCACTCACTCAGTCACCCATTCACTCACTTACTCACTCACTCACCCACCCACCAATACACTCACCATTACACTCACCAAGTCACCAACCCACTCACCAATACACTCACCCACCCACTCACCCACTCACTCACCCACCTACTTACTCACCCACCCACACACGCACCCACCCACTCACTCACACACTCATCCACTCACTCACACAATCACCAATACACTCACCCACTCACTCACCCACCCACTCACTCACCCATCCACTCACCCATCCACTCACCCACCCACCCACTCACCCACCCACTCACTCACCCATCCACTCACCCATCCACTCACCCATCCACTCACCCACCCACTCACTCACCCACTCACTCACCCATCCACTCACCCATCCACTCACCCACCCACCCACTCACCCACTCACTCACCCATCCACTCACCCATCCACTCACCCACCCACCCACTCACCCACCCACCCACTCACTCACCCACCCACTCACTCACTCACCCACCCACTCACTCACCCATCCACTCACCCACTCACTCTCTCACCCACTCACTCTCTCACCCACTCATTCCGTGTCCTATCCATTACAGTGTGGCTTACGAGTCATACAGAGGCAACTGGACAAGAGCATCAGTTTTCACATGCTGGTGGCTTATGCTATCGTCTTATTCACAGGTGAGTAGATGGGTATAACGGCTGTGGCCCATTACCTGATTCACATTTGTCTGTGGGTGAGTGGGTGAGTGGGTGAGTGGGTAAGTGGGTGAGTGGGTGAGTGAGTGGGTGGGTGAGTGGGTGAGTGAGTGAGTGGGTGAGTGGGTGGGTGAGTGAGTGGGTGGGTGAGTGGGTGAGTGAGTGAGTGGGTGGGTGAGTGGGTGAGTGAGTGAGTGGGTGGGTGAGTGGGTGGGTGGGTGAGTGAGTGAGTGAGTGGGTGGGTGAGTGAGTAGGTGGGTGAGTGAGTAGGTGGGTGGGTGAGTGGGTGAGTGAGTGAGTGGGTGAGTGGGTGGGTGGGTGGGTTAGTGAGTGAGTGAGTGGGTGGGTGAGTGGGTGAGTGAGTGGGTGGGTGAGTGAGTGAGTGAGTGGGTGGGTGAGTGAGTAGGTGGGTGGGTGAGTGAGTAGGTGGGTGGGTGAGTGGGTGAGTGAGTGAGTGAGTGGGTGGATGGGTGGGTGGGTGGGTGAGTGGGTGAGTGAGTGAGTGAGTGGGTGGGTGAGTGAGTGAGTGGGTGGGTGGGTGGGTGAGTGGGTGAGTGGGTGAGTGAGTGAGTGGGTGGGTGAGTGGGTGGGTGAGTGGGTGAGTGAGTGAGTGGGTGGTTGAGTGAGTGAGTGAGTGGGTGGGTGAGTGGGTGAGTGAGTGAGTGGGTGGGTGAGTGAGTAGGTGGGTGGGTGAGTGGGTGAGTGAGTGAGTGGGTGGGTGGATGGGTGAGTGGGTGGGTGAGTGAGTGAGTGAGTGGGTGGGTGAGTGAGTGAGTGGGTGGGTGAGTGGGTGGGTGAGTGGGTGAGTGAGTGGGTGGGTGGGTCAGTGAGTAGGTGGGTGGGTGAGTGAGTGAGTGAGTGGGTGGATGGGTGGGAGGGTGGGTGAGTGGGTGAGTGAGTGAGTGGGTGGGTGAGTTAGTGAGTGAGTGAGTGAGTGGGTGAGTGGGTGGGTGAGTGAGTGAGTGAGTGAGTGGGTGGGTGAGTGGGTGAGTGAGTGGGTGAGTGAGTGAGTGGGTGACTGAGTGAGTGGGTGGGTGGGTGAGTGAGTGAGTGAGTGGGTGACTGAGTGAGTGGGTGGGTGGGTGGGTGGGTGAGTGAGTGAGTGAGTGGGTGAGTGGGTGAGTGAGTGAGTGGGTGAGTGAGTGGGTGAGTGAGTGGGTGAGTGAGTGGGTGAGTGAGTGGGTGAGTGGATGGGTGAGTGGGAATCGAACTTGGGTCCCTGCTGGGTGCGTAGCAGCGTGGCGCTCACCACTCACCCACCCACTCACTCACCCACCCACTCACTCACCCACCCACTCACCCACCCACTCACTCACTCACTCACCCACCCACTCACCCACCCACCCACTCACCCACCCACTCACTCACTCACTCACTCACCCACTCACCCACCCACTCACCCACTCACCCACCCACTCACCCACTCACTCACCCACCCACTCACTCACCGACCCACATACCCACCCACTCACCCACTCACTCACCCACCCACTCACTCACCCACTCACCCACCCACCCACTCACTCACTCACTCACCCACTCACTCACTCATTCACCGACCCACACACCCACCCACTCACCCACTCACTCACCCACTCACTCACTCACCCACTCACCCACCCATCCATCCACCCACCCACCCATCCACCCACCCACTCACTCACTCACTCACACCACTCACTCACTCACTCACCCACTGACTCACTCACCCACCCACCCATCCATCCATCCACCCACCCACCCATCCCCCACCCACTCACTCACTCACTCACCCACTCACTCACTCACTCACCCACTCACTCACTCACTCACCCACCCACTCACTCACCCACCCACCCACCCACCCATCCACCCACCCACTCA
Source organism: Lampetra fluviatilis (assembly GCF_964198595.1). Classification (NCBI taxonomy): domain Eukaryota; kingdom Metazoa; phylum Chordata; class Hyperoartia; order Petromyzontiformes; family Petromyzontidae; genus Lampetra; species Lampetra fluviatilis. The sequence continues at coordinate 31,092 of NW_027620604.1, read as the reverse complement.
CCCACCCACCCATTCACCCACTCACCCATCCACCCACCCACTCACCCATCCACCCACCCACCCACTCACCCATCCACCCACCCACACACCCCCCCCACCCACCCACTCAACCACCTTCTCACCCATCTACTCACTCACTCACCCACCCACTCACTCACCCACCCACCCACCCACTCACTCACTCACTCACTCACCCACTCACTCACTCACTCACCCACCCACCCACTCACCCACCCACTCACTCACTCACTCACCCACCCACCCACTCACCCACGCACCCATCCACCCACCCACTCACCCATCCACCCATCCACCCACCCACTCACCCATCCACCCACCCACCCACTCACCCATCCACCCACCCACCCACCCACTCACCCCCCCCATCCACTCAACCACCTACTCACCCATCTACTCACTCACTCACCCACCCACCCACTCACCCACCCACTCACCCATCCACCCATCCACCCACCCACTCACCCATCCACCCATCCACCCACCCACCCACCCACACCCCCCCCCCCCCACCCACTCAACCACCTTCTCACTCATCTACTCACTCACTCACCCACCCACCCACTCACCCACCCACCCACTCACTCACTCACTCACTCACCCACCCACCCACCCACTCACCCACTCACTCACCTCACCCACCCACCCACTCACCCACGCACCCATCCACCCATCCACCCACCCACTCACCCACCCACCCACTCACCCATCCACCCACCCACCCACTCACCCCCCCCCATTCACTCAACCACCTACTCACCCATCTACTCACTCACTCACCCACCCACCCACCCACTCACCCACTCACCCATCCACCCACCCACTCACCCATCCACCCATCCACCCACCCACTCACCCATCAACCCATCCACCCACTCACTCACCCATCAACCCATCCACCCACCCACTCACCCATGCACCCACCCACTCACCCCCCCCACCCACTAAACCACCTACTCACCCATCCACCCACCCACTCACCCATCAACCCATCCACCCACCCAATCACCCATCAACCCATCCACCCACCCACTCACCCATCCACCCACCCACCCACCCACTCACCCATCAACCCATCCACACACCCACTCACCCATCCACCCCCCCACTCACACCCCCACCCACTAAACCACCTACTCACCCATCCACCCACCCACTCACCCATCAACCCATCCACCCACCCACTCACCCATCAACCCATCCACACACCCACTCACCCATCAACCCATCCACCCACCCACTCACCCACCCACCCACTCACCCATCAACCCATCCAAACACCCACTCACCCATCCACCCACCCATTCACCCACCCACCCACTCACCCATCCACCCACCCACCCACTCACCCCCCCCCATTCACTCAACCACCTACTCACCCATCTACTCACTCACTCACCCACCCACCCACCCACTCACCCACTCACCCATCCACCCACCCACTCACCCATCCACCCATCCACCCACCCACTCACCCATCAACCCATCCACCCACTCACTCACCCATCAACCCATCCACCCACCCACTCACCCATGCACCCACCCACTCACCCCCCCCACCCACTAAACCACCTACTCACCCATCCACCCACCCACTCACCCATCAACCCATCCACCCACCCAATCACCCATCAACCCATCCACCCACCCACTCACCCACCCACCCACCCACCCACTCACCCATCAACCCATCCACACACCCACTCACCCATCCACCCACCCACTCACACCCCCACCCACTAAACCACCTACTCACCCATCCACCCACCCACTCACCCATCAACCCATCCACCCACCCACTCACCCATCAACCCATCCACACACCCACTCACCCATCAACCCATCCACCCACCCACTCACCCACCCACCCACTCACCCATCAACCCATCCAAACACCCACTCACCCATCCACCCACCCATTCACCCCCCCCCCCCCCACCCACTAAACTACCTACTCACCCATCTACTCACTCACTCACCCATCAACCCATCCACCCACCCACTCACCCATCAACCCACCCACTCACACCCCCACCCACTAAACCACCTACTCACCCATCCACCCACCCACTCACCCATCAACCCATCCACCCACCCACTCACCCATCAACCCATCCACCCACCCACTCACACCCCCACCCACTAAACCACCTACTCACCCATCCACCCACCCACTCACCCATCAACCCATCCACCCACCCACTCACACCCCCACCCACTAAACCACCTACTCACCCATCCACCCACCCACTCACCCACCCACCCACTCACTCACTCACCCACTCACCCACTCACTCACTCACCAACCCACCTACTCACCCCCACCCCCTGCCCCCTACCAGCTGTGCACGTCACAGGCCACGTGCTCCTGTGGGAGCGATGCTGCTCAGCGTGGAGAGAGAACGCCACCCTGAGTCTCGCTCTGTCCCAGCTGGGACAAGCGGCCAATCAGACGTACCTCAACCCCGTGAGGAGCAGACACACGGTGAGTGGGTGGGTGGGTGAGTGGGTGGGTGAGTGGGTGGGTGGGTGAGTGGGTGGGTGGGTGAGTGGGTGGGTGGGTGGGTGAGTGGGTGAGTGGGTGGGTGGGTGGGTGAGTGGGTGGGTGAGTGAGTGGGTGGGTGAGTGGGTGAGTGGGTGGGTGAGTGGGTGGGTGGGTGAGTGGGTGGGTGGGTGAGTGAGTGGGTGAGTGGGTGAGTGGGTGGGTGGGTGAGTGGGTGGGTGGGTGAGTGGGTGGGTGGGTGGGTGGGTGAGTGGGTGGGTGGGTGAGTGGGTGGGTGGGTGGGTGAGTGGGTGGGTGGGTGAGTGGGTGGGTGAGTGAGTGGGTGAGTGAGTGGGTGGGTGAGTGGGTGGGTGGGTGAGTGAGTGGGTGGGTGGGTGAGTGGGTGAGTGGGTGGGTGGGTGAGTGGGTGGGTGGGTGAGTGGGTGGGTGGGTGAGTGGGTGGGTGAGTGGGTGGGTGAGTGGGTGAGTGGGTGGGTGGGTGAGTGGGTGAGTGGGTGAGTGGGTGGGTGAGTGGGTGAGTGGGTGGGTGGGTGGGTGAGTGGGTGAGTGGGTGGGTGGGTGAGTGGGTGGGTGAGTGGGTGAGTGGGTGAGTGGGTGGGTGGGTGAGTGGGTGGGTGGGTGAGTGGGTGAGTGGGTGGGTGGGTGAGTGGGTGGGTGAGTGAGTGGGTGGGTGGGTGGGTGGGTGAGTGGGTGAGTGGGTGGGTGGGTGGGTGGGTGGGTGGGTGAGTGGGTGGGTGGGTGGGTGAGTGGGTGGGTGGGTGGGTGGGTGGGTGAGTGGGTGGGTGGGTGAGTGGGTGGGCGGGTGAGTGGGTGGGCGGGTGAGTGGGTGGGTGAGTGGGTGAGTGGGTGAGTGGCTGAGTGAGTGGCTGAGTGAGTGAGTGAATGAATGAATCAGTGAGAAAGTGGGTGAGTGAGTGAATGAATGAATCAGTGAGTGGGTGAGTGAGTGAGTGGGTGGGTGAGTGAGTGAGTGGGTGGGTGAGTGAGTGAGTGGCTGAGTGAGTGAGTGGCTGAGTGAGTGAGTGAGTGAATGAATCAGTGAGTGAGTGGGTGAGTGAGTGAGTCGGTGAGTGAGTGAGTGGGTGGGTGAGTGAGTGAGTGGCTGAGTGAGTGAGTGAGTGAATGAGTGAGTGAGTGAGTGGGTGAGTGAGTGAGTGGGTGGGTGAGTGAGTGAGTGGCTGAGTGAGTGAGTGGCTGAGTGAGTGAGTGAGTGAATGAGTGAGTGAGTGAATGAATGAGTGGGTGAGTGAGTGGGTGGGTGGGTGAGTGAATGAGTGAGTGAGTGAATGAATGAATGAGTGAGTGAGTGAATGAATGAATCAGTGAGAAAGTGGGTGAGTGAGTGAGTGAGTGGCTGAGTGAGTGAGTGAATGAATGAATGAATAAGTGAGTGAGTGAGTGGCTGAGTGAGTGAGTGAGTGAATGAATGAGTGAGTGTCTGAATGAGTGAGTGAGTGGGTGGGTGGGTGAGTGAGTGAGTGGCTGAGTGAGTGAGTGGCTGAGTGAGTGAGTGTCTGAATGAATGAGTGAGAAAGTGAGTGAGTGAGTGAATGAATGAATCAGTGAGAAAGTGGGTGAGTGAGTGAGTGTCTGAATGAATGAGTGAGTGAGTGGCTGAGTGAGTGACTGAGTGGCTGAGTGAGTGAGTGAATGAATGAATCAGTGAGAAAGTGGCTTAGTGAGTGAGTGGGTGGGTGAGTGAGTGAGTGAGTGGCTGAGTGAGTGAGTGAATGAATGAATCAGTGAGAAAGTGGGTGAGTGAGTGAGTGAGTGGGTGGCTGAGTGAGTGAGTGAGTGGCTGAGTGAGTGAGTGAATGAATGAATCAGTGAGAAAGTGGGTGAGTGAGTGAGTGGGTGGCTGAGTGAGTGAATGAATGAATCAGTGAGAAAGTGGGTGAGTGAGTGAGTGAGTGGGTGGCTGAGTGAGTGAATGAATGAATCAGTGAGTGAGTGGCTGAGTGAGTGAGTGAGCGGGTGAGTGAACTGGTGAGCGTGTGGTGAGCAGGACCCGCTACGTGCCGTGCTGAACTCGCTCGCCGGGGTGAGCGGCGTGGTGGCCGCGCTCGCTCTCATCGTTACCACCGCGTCCTCGCGGCCAGCGGTGCGCTCCCACGCTCACATCGCTTTCTACCACGCTCACCGCCTCGCCGGCCCCGGCTACTTCCTCGCCATCGCCATACACGGCCTCGGGTGAGGAGACTCGCTCAGCCACTCGCTCACTCGCTCGCTCGCTCAGACACTCGCTCAGCTACTCGCTCAGACACTCACTCACGCACCCAGCCATTCACTCAGACACTCACTCAGCCACTCGCTCAGCCACTCACTCGCTCGCTCAGACACTCGCTCGCTCGCTCAGACACTCACTCAGCTACTCGCTCAGGCACTCACTCGCTCGCTCAGACACTCACTCACTCGCTCAGACACTCACTCGCTCAGACACTCACTCGCTCAGCCACTCACTCGCTCGCTCAGACACTCACTCGCTCGCTCAGACACTCACTCGCTCGCTCAGACACTCACTCGCTCGCTCAGACACTCACTCGCTCGCTCAGACACTCACTCGCTCACTCGCTCAGCCACTCGCTCAGCCACTCACTCGCTCGCTCGCTCAGACACTCACTCAGCCACTCACTCAGCCACTCACTCGCTCGCTCGCTCAGACACTCACTCAGCCACTCACTCAGCCACTCACTCGCTCGCTCGCTCAGACACTCACTCAGCCACTCACTCAGCCACTCACTCGCTCGCTCGCTCAGACACTCACTCAGCCACTCACTCAGCCACTCACTCGCTCGCTCGCTCAGACACTCACTCAGCCACTCACTCAGCCACTCACTCGCTCGCTCGCTCAGACACTCACTCAGCCACTCACTCAGCCACTCACTCGCTCGCTCGCTCAGACACTCACTCAGCCACTCACTCAGCCACTCACTCGCTCGCTCGCTCGCTCAGCCACTCACTCGCTCGCTCACTCAGACACTCACTCAGCCACTCACTCAGCCACTCACTCGCTCGCTCGCTCGCTCAGACAGTCGCTCAGCTACTCGCTCAGACACTCACTCGCTCGCTCAGACACTCACTCGCTCGCTCAGATACTCACTCAGCCACTCACTCAGCCACTCACTCGCTCGCTCGCTCAGACACTCACTCAGCCACTCACTCAGCCACTCACTCGCTCGCTCGCTCAGACACTCGCTCAGCCACTCGCTCGCTCGCTCAGCCACTCGCTCAGCCACTTACTCACGCACCCAGCCATTCACTCATTCACTTAGCCACTCACTCAGACACTCGCTCAGACATTCACTCAGCCACTCACTCAGCCACTCGCTCAGCCACTCGCTCAGCCACTCGCTCAGCCACTCGCTCAGCCACTCGCTCAGCCACTCACTCAGCCACTCACTCAGACACTCACTCACTCAATCAACCACTCACTCAGCCACTCACCAACTCACTCAGCCACTCACTCACTCAGCCACTCACTCAGACACTCACTCACTGAGCCACTCAGCCACTCACTCAGCCACTCACTCAGCCACTCACTCAGCCACTCACTCACTCAGCCACTCACTCACTCAGCTACTCACTCACTCAGCTACTCACTCAGCCACTCACTCACTCAGCCACTCACTCAGCCACTCACTCACTCAGCTACTCACTCAGCCACTCAGCCACTCACTCACTCAGATACTCACTCACTCAGCCACTCACTTGCTCAGCTACTCACTCAGCCACTCACTCACTCAGCCACTCACTCAGCCACTCACTCGCTCAGCTACTCACTCAGCCACTCACTCGCTCAGCTACTCACTCAGCCACTCACTCAGCCACTCACTCACTCAGCCACTGACTCACTCGGCCACTCACTCACTCAGCCAGCCACTCACTCACTCAGATACTCACTCAGCCATTTACTCACTTAGCCACTCACTCACTTAGCCACTCACTCACTCAGCCACCCACTCACCCACTCACCCACTCACCCACCCACCCACTCACCCACCCACCCACTCACCCACCCACTCACTCACTCACCCACCCACCCACCCACTCACCCACTCACCCACCCACCCACTCACCCACCCACCCACCCACTCACCCACCCACTCACCCACTCACCCACTCACTCACTCACCCACCCACCCACTCACTCCCCCACCCACCCACCCACTCACCCACCCACCCACCCACTCACTCACCCACCCACTAACTCTCCAACCCCCCCAACCCCGTGTCTCATTGTTGTCGTTGTTGTTGTTGTCTCCGCCTGTTGCCCCCCCCTCCCCCCCAGTGGGGTGGTGAGGGGACAGTCGGCGGCCAGCCTCCTGGTGCACAACGCCACCTACTGTGCGGGGCGCTACACGGAGTGGGGTCGTGACCCGCACTGCCCCGTGCCACAGTTCACAGGACACCCGGCATCCGTGTGTTACTCACTCACCTACTCACTCACCTACTCACCTACTCACCTACACACTCACCTACACACTCACCTACTCACCTATACACTCACCTACACACTCACCTACTCACTCACTCACCTACACACTCACCTACACACTCACCTACACACTCACCTACTCACTCACTCACCTACACACTCACCTACACACTCACCTACACACTCACCTACACACCTACTCACTCACCTACACACTCACCTACTCACTCACCTACTCACTCACCTACTCACCTACACACTCACCTACTCACTCACCTACTCACTCACTCACCTACTCACCTACTCACCTACACACTCACCTACACACTCACCTACACACTCACCTACTCACCTACACACTCACCTACACACTCACCTACTCACTCACTCACCTACACACTCACCTACTCACCTACACACTCACCTACACACTCACCTACTCACTCACCTACACACTCACCTACACACCTACTCACTCACCTACACACTCACCTACACACTCACCTACACACCTACTCACTCACCTACACACTCACCTACACACTCACCTACACACTCACCTACACACTCACCTACACACTCACCTACTCACTCACCTACACACTCACCTACACACTCACCTACTCACTCACCTACTCACCTACTCACCTATACACTCACCTACTCACCTACTCACCTACACACTCACCTACACACTCACCTACTCACTCACCTACTCACTCACCTACTCACCTACACACTCACCTACACACTCACCTACACACTCACCTACTCACTCACCTACTCACTCACCTACTCACTCACCTACTCACCTACTCACCTACACACTCACCTACACACTCACCTACACACTCACCTACACACTCACCTACTCACTCACTCACCTACACACTCACCTACACACTCACCTACTCACTCACCTACTCACCTACTCACCTACACACTCACCTACACACTCACCTACTCACTCACTCACCTACTCACTCACTCACCTACACACTCACCTACACACTCACCTACACACTCACCTACTCACTCACCTACTCACCTACTCACCTACACACTCACCTACACACTCACCTACTCACTCACTCACCTACACACTCACCTACACACTCACCTACACACTCACCTACACACCTACTCACTCACCTACACACTCACCTACACACTCACCTACACACCTACTCACCTATACACACTCACCTACACACTCACCTACACACTCACCTACTCACTCACTCACCTACTCACCTACACACTCACCTACTCACCTACACACTGACTCACTCACTCACCTACACACTCACCTACACACTCACCTACTCACCTACACACTCACCTACTCACCTACACACTCACTCACCTACTCACTCACTCACCTACTCACTCACTCACCTACACACTCACCTACACACTCACCTACACACTCACCTACACACTCACCTACTCACTCACCTACTCACCTACTCACCTACACACTCACCTACACACTCACCTACTCACTCACTCACCTACACACTCACCTACACACTCACCTACACACTCACCTACACACTCACCTACACACCTACTCACTCACCTACACACTCACCTACACACTCACCTACTCACTCACCTACTCACTCACCTACACACTCACCTACACACTCACCTACACACCTACTCACCTATACACACTCACCTACACACTCACCTACACACTCACCTACTCACTCACCTACTCACTCACTCACCTACTCACCTACACACTCACCTACTCACCTACTCACCTACACACTCACCTACTCACTCACTCACCTACTCACCTACTCACCTACTCACTCACCTACACACTCACCTACTCACTCACCTACTCACTCACCTACTCACCTACTCACCTATACACTCACCTACTCACCTACTCACCTACACACTCACCTACACACTCACCTACTCACTCACCTACTCACCTACTCACCTACACACTCACCTACACACTCACCTACTCACTCACTCACCTACACACTCACCTACACACTCACCTACTCACTCACCTACTCACCTACTCACCTACACACTCACCTACACACTCACCTACTCACTCACTCACCTACACACTCACCTACACACTCACCTACACACTCACCTACACACCTACTCACTCACCTACACACTCACCTACACACCTACTCACCTATACACACTCACCTACACACTCACCTACACACTCACCTACTCACTCACTCACCTACTCACCTACACACTCACCTACTCACCTACACACTGACTCACTCACTCACCTACACACTCACCTACACACTCACCTACTCACCTACACACTCACCTACTCACCTACACACTCACTCACCTACTCACTCACTCACCTACTCACTCACTCACCTACACACTCACCTACACACTCACCTACACACTCACCTACACACTCACCTACTCACTCACCTACTCACCTACTCACCTACACACTCACCTACACACTCACCTACTCACTCACTCACCTACACACTCACCTACACACTCACCTACACACTCACCTACACACTCACCTACACACCTACTCACTCACCTACACACTCACCTACACACTCACCTACTCACTCACCTACTCACTCACCTACACACTCACCTACACACTCACCTACACACCTACTCACCTATACACACTCACCTACACACTCACCTACACACTCACCTACTCACTCACCTACTCACTCACTCACCTACTCACCTACACACTCACCTACTCACCTACTCACCTACACACTCACCTACTCACTCACTCACCTACTCACCTACTCACCTACTCACTCACCTACACACTCACCTACTCACTCACCTACTCACTCACCTACTCACCTACTCACCTATACACTCACCTACTCACCTACTCACCTACACACTCACCTACACACTCACCTACTCACTCACCTACTCACCTACTCACCTACACACTCACCTACACACTCACCTACTCACTCACTCACCTACACACTCACCTACACACTCACCTACTCACTCACCTACTCACCTACTCACCTACACACTCACCTACACACTCACCTACTCACTCACTCACCTACACACTCACCTACACACTCACCTACACACTCACCTACACACCTACTCACTCACCTACACACTCACCTATACACACTCACCTACACACTCACCTACACACTCACCTACTCACTCACTCACCTACTCACCTACACACTCACCTACACACTGACTCACTCACTCACCTACACACTCACCTACACACTCACCTACTCACCTACACACTCACCTACTCACCTACACACTCTCTCACTCACCTACACACTCACTCACCTACTCACTCACTCACCTACACACTCACCTACACACTCACCTACACACTCACCTACACACTCACCTACTCACTCACCTACTCACCTACTCACCTACACACTCACCTACACACTCACCTACTCACTCACTCACCTACACACTCACCTACACACTCACCTACACACTCACCTACACACCTACTCACTCACCTACACACTCACCTACACACTCACCTACACACTCACCTACACACTCACCTACACACTCACCTACACACCTACTCACCTATACACACTCACCTACACACTCACCTACTCACTCACTCACCTACACACTCACCTACACACTCACCTACACACTCACCTACTCACTCACCTACTCACCTACTCACCTACACACTCACCTACACACTCACCTACTCACTCACTCACCTACACACTCACCTACACACTCACCTACACACTCACCTACACACCTACTCACTCACCTACACACTCACCTACACACTCACCTACACACCTACTCACCTATACACACTCACCTACACACTCACCTACACACTCACCTACTCACTCACTCACCTACTCACCTACACACTCACCTACTCACCTACACACTGACTCACTCACTCACCTACACACTCACCTACACACTCACCTACTCACCTACACACTCACCTACTCACCTACACACTCTCTCACTCACCTACACACTCACTCACCTACTCACTCACTCACCTACACACTCACCTACACACTCACCTACACACTCACCTACTCACTCACCTACTCACCTACTCACCTACACACTCACCTACACACTCACCTACTCACTCACTCACCTACACACTCACCTACACACTCACCTACACACTCACCTACACACCTACTCACTCACCTACACACTCACCTACACACTCACCTACACACTCACCTACACACTCACCTACACACTCACCTACACACCTACTCACCTATACACACTCACCTACACACTCACCTACACACTCACCTACTCACTCACTCACCTACTCACTCACTCACCTACTCACCTACACACTCACCTACTCACCTACACACTGACTCACTCACTCACCTACACACTCACCTACACACTCACCTACTCACCCACTCACTCACCTACTCACCTACTCACTCACCCGCTCACCTACACACTCACCTACTCAACTACACACCCACTCACCTACTCACTCACCTACTCACCTACACACTCACGTACACACTCACCTACACATTCACCTGCCACTCACCTACTCACTCACCTACACACTTACGCACCTACCCACTCACCTACTCACCTACCCACTCACCTACATACTCACCTACACACTCACTCACTCACCTACACACTCACTCACCTACTCACTCACCTACTTACCTATACACTCACGTACACACTCACCTACACATTCACCTGCCACTCACCTACTCACTCACCTACACACTTACGCACCTACCCACTCACCTACTCACCTACCCACTCACCTACATACTCACCTACACACTCACTCACTCACCTACACACTCACTCACCTACTCACTCACCTACTTACCTATACACTCACCTACACACCCACTTACATACACACTCACCTACACACTCACTCACTCACCTACTCACCTACTCACTCACCCGCTCACCTACACACTCACCTACTCAACTACACACCCACTCACCTACTCACTCACCTACTCACCTACACACTCACGTACATACTCACCTACACACTCACTCACTCACTCACCTACTCACCTACACACTCACCTACTCACCTACTTACCTATACACTCACCTACACACCCACTTACATACACACTCACCTACACACTCACCTACTCACCTACACACTCACCTACTCACCCACTCACTCACCTACTCACCTACTCACTCACCCGCTCACCTACACACCCACTCACCTACTCACTCACCTACTCACCTACACACTCACGTACCCACTCACCTACACACTCACCTACACACACACTCACCTACACATTCACCTGCCAATCACCTACTCACTCACCTACACACTCACCTACACACTCACTCACCTACACACTCACCTACACACTCACCTACTCACTCACCTACTCACCTACTCACCTACACACTCACCTACACACTCACCTACTCACTCACCTACTCACTCACTCACCTACACACTCACCTACACACTCACCTACACACTCACCTACACACTCACCTACACACTCACCTACACACTCACCTACTCACTCACCTACTCACTCACCTACTCACCTACTCACCTACACACTCACCTACACACTCACTCACCTACACACTCACCTACACACTCACCTACTCACTCACTCACCTACACACTCACCTACACACTCACCTACACACTCACCTACACACTCACCTACACACCTACTCACTCACCTACACACTCACCTACACACTCACCTACACACCTACTCACCTATACACACTCACCTACACACCTACTCACTCACCTACACACTCACCTACACACTCACCTACTCACTCACTCACCTACTCACCTACACACTCACCTACTCACCTACACACTGACTCACTCACTCACCTACACACTCACCTACACACTCACCTACTCACCTACACACTCACCTACTCACCTACACACTCTCTCACTCACCTACTCACTCACTCACCTACACACTCACCTACACACTCACCTACACACCTACTCACTCACCTACACACTCACCTACACACTCACCTACACACTCACCTACACACTCACCTACACACTCACCTACACACCTACTCACCTATACACACTCACCTACACACTCACCTACACACTCACCTACTCACTCACTCACCTACTCACTCACTCACCTACTCACCTACACACTCACCTACTCACCTACACACTGACTCACTCACTCACCTACACACTCACCTACACACTCACCTACTCACCCACTCACTCACCTACTCACCTACTCACTCACCCGCTCACCTACACACTCACCTACTCAACTACACACCCACTCACCTACTCACTCACCTACTCACCTACACACTCACGTACACACTCACCTACACATTCACCTGCCACTCACCTACTCACTCACCTACACACTTACGCACCTACCCACTCACCTACTCACCTACCCACTCACCTACATACTCACCTACACACTCACTCACTCACCTACACACTCACTCACCTACTCACTCACCTACTTACCTATACACTCACCTACACACCCACTTACATACACACTCACCTACACACTCACTCACTCACCTACTCACCTACTCACTCACCCGCTCACCTACACACTCACCTACTCAACTACACACCCACTCACCTACTCACTCACCTACTCACCTACACACTCACGTACATACTCACCTACACACTCACTCACTCACTCACCTACTCACCTACACACTCACCTACTCACCTACTTACCTATACACTCACCTACACACCCACTTACATACACACTCACCTACACACTCACCTACTCACCTACACACTCACCTACTCACCCACTCACTCACCTACTCACCTACTCACTCACCCGCTCACCTACACACCCACTCACCTACTCACTCACCTACTCACCTACACACTCACCTACACACTCACCTACTCACCTACACACTCACCTACTCACCCACTCACTCACCTACTCACCTACTCACTCACCCGCTCACCTACACACCCACTCACCTACTCACTCACCTACTCACCTACACACTCACGTACCCACTCACCTACACACACACTCACCTACACATTCACCTGCCAATCACCTACTCACTCACCTACTCACCTACTCACCTACACACTCACCTACACACTCACCTACTCACTCACTCACCTACACACTCACCTACACACTCACCTACTCACTCACCTACTCACCTACTCACCTACACACTCACCTACACACTCACCTACTCACTCACTCACCTACACACTCACCTACACACTCACCTACACACTCACCTACACACTCACCTACACACTCACCTACTCACTCACCTACTCACTCACCTACTCACCTACTCACCTACACACTCACCTACACACTCACTCACCTACACACTCACCTACACACTCACCTACTCACTCACTCACCTACACACTCACCTACACACTCACCTACACACTCACCTACACACCTACTCACTCACCTACACACTCACCTACACACTCACCTACACACCTACTCACTCACCTACACACTCACCTACACACTCACCTACACACCTACTCACCTATACACACTCACCTACACACTCACCTACACACTCACCTACTCACTCACTCACCTACTCACCTACACACTCACCTACTCACCTACACACTGACTCACTCACTCACCTACACACTCACCTACACACTCACCTACTCACCTACACACTCACCTACTCACCTACACACTCTCTCACTCACCTACTCACTCACTCACCTACACACTCACCTACTCACTCACCTACTCACCCACTCACTCACCTACTCACCTACTCACTCACCCGCTCACCTACACACTCACCTACTCAACTACACACCCACTCACCTACTCACTCACCTACTCACCTACACACTCACGTACATACTCACCTACACACAGACTCACCTACACATTCACCTGCCACTCACCTACTCACTCACCTACACACTTACGCACCTACCCACTCACCTACTCAACTACACACCCACTCACCTACTCACTCACCTACTCACCTACACACTCACGTACACACTCACCTACACACAGACTCACCTACACATTCACCTGCCACTCACCTACTCACTCACCTACACACTTACGCACCTACCCACTCACCTACTCACCTACTCACTCACCTACATACTCACCTACACACTCACTCACCTACACACTCACTCACCTACTCACTCACCCACTCACCTACACACCCACTCATCTACCCACCCACTCACCTACCCTCTCACTCACCCACTCACCTACTCACTCACCCCCTGTGATGATGATGGTGGTGTTGGTGGTGATGGTACAGACTTGGAAGTGGGTCCTGCCGTCCTTGTTGCTGTACTGCCTGGAGTGCTGCATTGTGGCATACAGCTGCTGTCACCCAGTACTCATCACCAAGGTGATATAGTAACTACAACCAAACTCACCACTCACTCACCCACTCACTCACTCACCCACCCACTCACTCACCCACTCACCCACCCACCCACTCACTCACTCACCCACCCACTCACTCACCCACTCACCCACCCACCCACTCACTCACTCACCCACCCACCCACTCACCCACTCACCCACTCACCCACTCACCCATCCACTCACCCACCCACCCACTCACCCACTCACCCACTCACTCACTCACTCACCCACTCACTCACTCACTCACCACTCACTCACCCACTCACTCACTCACTCACCCACCCACTCACCCACCCACTCACCCATTCACCCACCCACTCACCCACCCACCCACCCACTCACTCACTCACTCACCCATTCACCCACCCACTCACCCACCCACCCACCCACTCACCCACCCACCCACCCATTCACTCACCCACTCACTCACCCACCCACCCACTCACTCACCCACCCACCCACTCACTCACCCACCCACCCACTCACCCACCCATTCACCCACCCACTCACCCACCCACTCACTCACTCACCCACCCACTCATTCACTCACCCACCCACCCACTCACTCACTCACTCACCCACCCACCCACTCACTCACCCACCCACTCACTCACTCACTCACTCACCCACCCACTCACTCACTCACCCACCCACCCACTCACTCACTCACCCACTCACTCACTCACTCACCCACCCACCCACTCACTCACCCACCCACTCACTCACCCACCCACTCACTCACTCACCCACTCACTCACTCACCCACCCATTCACTCACCCACTCACTCACCCACCCACCCACTCACTCACCCACCCACCCACTCACTCACCCACTCACCCACTCACTCACTCACTCACCCACCCACCCACTCACTCACTCACTCACCCACCCACTCACTCACTCACCCACTCACTCACTCACCCACCCATTCACTCACCCACTCACTCACCCACCCACCCACTCACTCACCCACTCACCCACTCACTCACCACTCACCCACCCACCCACTCACTCACCCACCCACCCACTCACCCACCCATTCACCCACCCACTCACCCACCCACCCACCCACCCACTCACTCACCACTCACCACTCACTCACCCACCCACCCACCCACTCACCCACCCACCCACTCACCCACTCACCCACCCATTCACCCACCCACCCACTCACCCACCCACCCACTCACTCACTCACTCACCCACTCACTCACTCACCACTCACTCACCCACTCACTCACTCACTCACTCACCACCCCACCCACCCACTCACCCACCCACCCACCCACTCACCCACCCACCCACTCACTCACTCACTCACCCACTCACTCACTCACCACTCACTCACCCACTCACTCACTCACCACCCCACCCACCCACTCACTCACCCACCCACTCACCCACCCACCCACTCACTCACTCACTCACCCACCCACTCACCCACCCACCCACCCACTCACCCACCCACCCACTCACCCACCCACCCACTCACTCACTCACCACTCACTCACCCACTCACTCACTCACCACCCCACCCACCCACTCACTCACCCACCCACTCACCCACCCACCCACTCACTCACTCACTCACCCACTCACTCACCCACTCACTCACTCACTCACCACCCCACCCACCCACTCACCCACTCACTCACTCACCACTCACCCACTCACTCACCCATTGTTGTTGTGATTGTCGTTGTGATTGTGGTGGTGATTGTTGTTGTGATTGTTGTTGTTGTGATTGTTGTTGTGATTGTTGTTGTTGTGATTGTTGTTGTGATTGTTGTTGCGATTGTTGTTGCGATGATTGTTGTTGTGATTGTTGTTGCGATTGTTGTTGTTGTGATTGTTGCTGTGATTGTTGTTGCGATTATTGTTGTGATTGTTGTTGTGATTGTTGTTGCGATTGTTGTTGTTGTGATTGTTGCTGTGATTGTTGTTGCGATTATTGTTGTGATTGTTGTTGTGATTGTTGTTGTGATTGTTGTTGTTGTGATTGTTGCTGTGATGATTGTTGTTGTGATTGTTGTTGCGATTGTTGTTGTTGTGATTGTTGCTGTGATTGTTGTTGTTGTGATTGTTGCTGTGATTGTTGTTGCGATGATTGTTGTTGTGATTGTTGTTGTTGTGATTGTTGCTGTGATTGTTGCTGTGATTGTTGTTGTTGCGATTGTTGTTGCGATTGTTGTTGCGATTGTTGTTGTGATTGTCGTTGTTGTGATTGCTGTTGTTGTTGTGATTGCTGTTGTTGTGATTGTCGTTGTTGGTGTGATTGTTGTTGCGATTATTGTTGTTGTGATTGTTGTTGTTGTTGTTGTTGTGATTGTTGTTGTTGTTGTTGTGATTGTTGTTGTTGTTGTTGTTGTGATTGTTGTTGTTGTTGTTGTGATTGTTGTTGTTGTGATTATTGTTGTTGTTGTTGTTGTTGTGGTTGTTGTTGTTGTTGTGATTGTTGTTGTTGTTGTTGTTGTGATTGTTGTTGTTGTTGTTGTGATTGTTGTGGTTGTTGTTGTTGTGATTGTTGTTGTGATTGTTGTTGTGATTGTTGTTGTTGTTGTTGTTGTGATTGTTGTTGTTGTGGTTGTGATTGTTGTTGTTGTTGTTGTGATTGTTGTTGTTGTTGTTGTGATTGTTGTTGTTGTTGTTGTTGTGATTGTTGTTGTTGTTGTGATTGTTGTTGTTGTTGTTGTTGTTGTTGTGATTGTTGTGGTTGTTGTTGTGATTGTTGTGGTTGTTGTTGTGATTGTTGTTGTTGTTGTTGTGATTGTTGTTGTTGTTGTTGTGATTGTTGTTGTTGTTGTGATTGTTGTTGTTGTTGTTGTGATTGTTGTTGTTGTTGTTGTGATTGTTGTTGTTGTTGTTGTGATTGTTGTTGTTGTTGTTGTGATTGTTGTTGTTGTTGTTGTGATTGTTGTTGTTGTGATTGTTGTTGTTGTTGTTGTGATTGTTGTTGTTGTTGTTGTGATTGTTGTTGTTGTTGTTGTGATTGTTGTTGTTGTTGTTGTGATTGTTGTTGTTGTTGTGATTGTTGTTGTTGTGATTGTTGTTGTTGTTGTGATTGTTGTTGTTGTTGTTGTTGTGATTGTTGTTGTTGTTGTTGTGATTGTTGTTGTTGTTGTGATTGTTGTTGTTGTGATTGTTGTTGTTGTTGTGATTGTTGTTGTTGTGATTGTTGTTGTTGTGATTGTTGTTGTGATTGTCGTTGTTGTGATTGTCGTTGTTGTGATTGTCGTTGTTGTGATTGTTGTTGCTATTGTTGTGATTGTTGTTGTTGTGATTGTTGTTGTTGTTGTTGTGATTGTTGTTGTTGTTGTTGTTGTGATTGTTGTTGTTGTTGTTGTGATTGTTGTTGTTGTTGTTGTTGTGATTGTTGTTGTTGTTGTGATTGTTGTTGTTGTTGTGATTGTTGTTGTTGTTGTTGTTGTTGTGATTGTTGTTGTTGTGATTGTTGTTGTTGTTGTTGTTGTGATTGTTGTGGTTGTTGTTGTTGTTGTTGTGATTGTTGTTGTGATTGTTGTTGTTGTTGTTGTGATTGTTGTTGTTGTTGTTGTGATTGTTGTTGTTGTTGTTGTGATTGTTGTTGTTGTTGTTGTGATTGTTGTTGTTGTTGTTGTGATTGTTGTTGTTGTTGTTGTGATTGTTGTTGTTGTTGTTGTGATTGTTGTTGTTGTTGTTGTGATTGTTGTTGTTGTTGTTGTTGTGATTGTTGTTGTTGTTGTTGTGATTGTTGTTGTTGTTGTTGTGATTGTTGTTGTTGTGATTGTTGTTGTTGTTGTGATTGTTGTTGTTGTTGTGATTGTTGTTGTTGTTGTGATTGCTGTTGTTGTGATTGTTGTTGTTGTGATTGCTGTTGTTGTGATTGCTGTTGTTGTGATTGTTGTTGTTGTGATTGTTGTTGTGATTGTCGTTGTTGTGATTGTCGTTGTTGTGATTGTCGTTGTTGTGATTGTCGTTGTTGTGATTGTCGTTGTTGTGATTGTCGTTGTTGTGATTGTCGTTGTTGTGATTGTCGTTGTTGTGATTGTCGTTGTTGTGATTGTTGTTGCTATTGTTGTGATTGTTGTTGTTGTGATTGCTGTTGTTGTTGTTGTTCCGCTCCCACCAGGTTGTGCGTCACCCTTCCGACGTCCTTGAAGTACGTTGGTTGTGGCGCGGCACCACCACCACCACCACCTCAACCACCACCACCACCACCGCCACCACCGCCACCACCGACTGCACTCGCCGTGGCAGTTGCCACCACCGCCACAACCACCGCAGCGACAGCCACGGTGGTTGTGGCGGTGACGGTTGTTGTGGCGGTTGTTGTGGCGGTTGTTGTGGCGGTTGTGGTGGTTGTGGTGGTTGTGCGTCCGAGGCTCCGGGTCGCTGGGTCAGGCTCCGTTGCCCAGAGGTGTCGCTGGTCGAGTGGCACCCGTTCACTCTGACGTCACCGCCCAGACGACGACACCACCACAACCACCACCACAACCACCACCACAACCACCACAACCACCACAACCACCACCACCACCAGGAGGAGGAGTGCAGTGTCCATGTGCGTCTTGCCGGGGCCTGGACCAGAGGGCTACAGGAGGCATTCAGCTGCAGTGGGGGGGCACTGCCCAGGTGGGTGGTGGTGGTGGTGGGTGGTGGTGGACATGGGGAGATGGTGGTTCACTCACTCACGAGTTCACTCGCTCACTCGCTCACTCACCCGCCCACTCACTCGCCCATTCACTCGCCCATTCACTCACTCGCCCACTCACTCGCTCATTCACCCACCCACTCACCCACCCACTCACCCACTCACCCACTCACCCACTCACCCACCCACTCACCCACCCACTCACCCACTCACCCACTCACCCACCCACCCACTCACCCACCCACCCACCCATCCACCCACTCACCCACCCACCCACCCACCCACCCACTCACCCACCCACTCACCCACCCACTCACCCACCCACTCACCCACTCACCCACCCACCCACTCACTCACCCACCCACCCACTCACCCACCCACCCACCCACTCACCCACCCACCCCCTCACCCAATCCACCCACCCACCCATCCACCCACCCACTCACCCACCCACCCACCCACTCACCCACCCACCCTCCCACCCACTCACCCACCCTCCCACCCACTCACTCACCCACTCACCCACCCAACCACCCACTCACTCACCCACCCACCCACCCATCCACTCACTCACCCACCCACTCACTCACCCATCCACCCACCCACTCACTCACCCACTGACTCACCCACTCACTCACCCATCCACTCACCCACCCACTCACTCACCCACCCACCCACTCACTCACCCATCCACTCACCCAATCACCCACCCACTCACTCACCCACTCACTCACTCACCCACTCACTCACTCACCCACCCACCCACTCACTCACCCACCCACCCACTCACTCACCCACTCACCCAC
This sequence comes from Lampetra fluviatilis, assembly GCF_964198595.1. Classification (NCBI taxonomy): domain Eukaryota; kingdom Metazoa; phylum Chordata; class Hyperoartia; order Petromyzontiformes; family Petromyzontidae; genus Lampetra; species Lampetra fluviatilis. The sequence continues at coordinate 10,246 of NW_027620604.1, read as the reverse complement.
CCACTCACCCACCCACTCACTCACCCACGCACCCACTCACCCACCCACTCACCCACCCACTCACCCACCCACCCACCCACTCACCCACCCACTCACCCACTCACCCACTCACTCACCCACCCTCCCACTCACCCACTCACCCACCCACCCACTCACCCACCCACCCACTCACCCTCCCAGGCTGCAAGTCGATGGTCCCTTTGGCTCTGGATTTGAAGAGTTGCCCGCCTACCGAGTCTCCGTGTGCATCGGGGCGGGGATCGGAATCACTCCCTTCGCCTCGGCACTCAACCTGCTGGGGCTCCGCGCGGAGGGTGAGGGTTGTGGTGAGGGCCAGGGGGGTGAGGAGGGGGGTGAGGAGGGGGGTGAGGAGGGGTGGAGTCGCTCCATGGCTGGCGAGGACGCGGAGAGGAGGGTGAGTGAGTTTGTATCTCACTCACTCACTCACTCGTTCAACCACTCGCCCACTCACTCACTCGCTCACTCACTCACTCACTCACCCACCCACTCACGCACTCACTCACGCACTCATCCACTCACTCACTCATTCAACCACTCACTCACTCACTCACCTACTCACTCACTCACCCACTCACTCACGCACCTACTCACTCACTCACCTACTCACTCACACACTCACTCACTCACGCACCTACTCACTCACCCACCCACTCACCCACCCACTCACCCACCCACTCACCCACCCACTCACTCACTCACTCACTCACTCACCCACCCACTCACCCACTCACCCACCCACCCACTCACTCACACACCCACTCACCCACCCACCCACCCACCCACTCACTCACTCACCCACTCACCCACTCACTCACCCACTCACCCACTCACTCACCCACTCACTCACACACCCACTCACCCACTCACTCACCCACTCACTCACTCACACACTCACCTACTCACTCACCCACTCACTCACTCACCCACTCACTCACCCACTCACCCACTCACTCACGCACCTACTCACTCACTGACCTACTCACTCACCCACTCACCCACTCACTCACTCACCCACCCACTCACTCACCCACTCACTCACACACTCACTCACTCACACACTCACTCACCCACCCACACACTCACTCACCCACCCACTCACTCACTCACTCACCCACTCACTCACCCACTCACTCACTCACCCACTCACTCACTCACCCACTCACTCACCCACTCACTCACTCACCCACTCACTCACCCACTCACTCACGCACCTACTCACTCACTGACCTACTCACTCACCCACTCACCCACTCACTCACTCACCCACCCACTCACTCACCCACTCACTCACACACTCACTCACTCACACACTCACTCACCCACCCACTCACTCACTCACTCACCCACTCACTCACCCACTCACTCACTCACCCACTCACTCACTCACCCACTCACTCACTCACCTACTCACTCACCCACTCACTCACTCACCCACTCACTCACCCACTCACCCACTCACTCACGCACCTACTCACTCACTGACCTACTCACTCACCCACTCACCCACTCACTCACTCACCCACCCACTCACCCACCCACTCACCCACCCACTCACCCACCCACTCACTCACTCACTCACTCACTCACTCACCCACTCACCCACCCACCCACTCACTCACACACCCACTCACCCACCCACCCACCCACCCACCCACCCACTCACTCACTCACCCACTCACCCACTCACTCACCCACTCACCCACTCACTCACCCACTCACTCACACACCCACTCACCCACTCACTCACCCACTCACTCACTCACACACTCACCAACTCACTCACCCACTCACTCACTCACCCACTCACTCACCCACTCACCCACTCACTCACGCACCTACTCACTCACTGACCTACTCACTCACCCACTCACCCACTCACTCACTCACTCACCCACCCACTCACTCACCCACTCACTCACACACTCACTCACTCACTCACTCACCCACCCACACACTCACTCACTCACCCACCCACTCACTCACTCACTCACCCACTCACTCACCCACTCACTCACTCACCCACTCACTCACTCACCCACTCACTCACTCACCCACTCACTCACCCACTCACTCACTCACCCACTCACTCACTCACCTACTCACTCACCCACTCACTCACCCACTCACTCACCCACTCACCCACTCACTCACGCACCTACTCACTCACTGACCTACTCACTCACCCACTCACCCACTCACTCACTCACCCACCCACTCACTCACCCACTCACTCACACACTCACTCACACACTCACTCACCCACCCACCCACACACTCACTCACCCACCCACTCACTCACTCACTCACCCACTCACTCACCCACTCACTCACTCACCCACTCACTCACTCACCCACTCACTCACTCACCTACTCACTCACCCACTCACTCACTCACCCACTCACTCACCCACTCACCCACTCACTCACGCACCTACTCACTCACTGACCTACTCACTCACCCACTCACCCACTCACTCACTCACCCACCCACTCACCCACCCACTCACCCACCCACTCACTCACTCACTCACTCACCCACTCACCCACCCACCCACTCACTCACACACCCACTCACTCACACACCCACTCACCCACCCACCCACCCACCCACTCACCCACTCACCCACTCACTCACCCACTCACCCACTCACTCACCCACTCACTCACACACCCACTCACCCACTCACTCACCCACTCACTCACTCACACACTCACCTACTCACTCACCCACTCACTCACTCACCCACTCACTCACCCACTCACCCACTCACTCACGCACCTACTCACTCACTGACCTACTCACTCACCCACTCACCCACTCACTCACTCACCCACCCACTCACTCACCCACTCACTCACACACTCACTCACTCACACACTCACTCACCCACCCACCCACACACTCACTCACCCACCCACTCACTCACTCACTCACCCACTCACTCACCCACTCACTCACTCACCCACTCACTCACTCACCCACTCACTCACCCACTCACTCACTCACCCACTCACTCACCCACTCACTCACGCACCTACTCACTCACTGACCTACTCACTCACCCACTCACCCACTCACTCACTCACCCACCCACTCACTCACCCACTCACTCACACACTCACTCACTCACACACTCACTCACCCACCCACTCACTCACTCACTCACCCACTCACTCACCCACTCACTCACTCACCCACTCACTCACTCACCCACTCACTCACTCACCTACTCACTCACCCACTCACTCACTCACCCACTCACTCACCCACTCACCCACTCACTCACGCACCTACTCACTCACTGACCTACTCACTCACCCACTCACCCACTCACTCACTCACCCACCCACTCACCCACCCACTCACCCACCCACTCACCCACCCACTCACTCACTCACTCACTCACTCACCCACTCACCCACCCACCCACTCACTCACACACCCACTCACCCACCCACCCACCCACCCACTCACTCACTCACCCACTCACCCACTCACTCACCCACTCACCCACTCACTCACCCACTCACTCACACACCCACTCACCCACTCACTCACCCACTCACTCACTCACACACTCACCTACTCACTCACCCACTCACTCACTCACCCACTCACTCACCCACTCACCCACTCACTCACGCACCTACTCACTCACTGACCTACTCACTCACCCACTCACCCACTCACTCACTCACTCACCCACCCACTCACTCACCCACTCACTCACACACTCACTCACTCACTCACTCACCCACCCACACACTCACTCACTCACCCACCCACTCACTCACTCACTCACCCACTCACTCACCCACTCACTCACTCACCCACTCACTCACTCACCCACTCACTCACTCACCCACTCACTCACCCACTCACTCACTCACCCACTCACTCACTCACCTACTCACTCACCCACTCACTCACCCACTCACTCACCCACTCACCCACTCACTCACGCACCTACTCACTCACTGACCTACTCACTCACCCACTCACCCACTCACTCACTCACCCACCCACTCACTCACCCACTCACTCACACACTCACTCACTCACACACTCACTCACCCACCCACCCACACACTCACTCACCCACCCACTCACTCACTCACTCACCCACTCACTCACCCACTCACTCACTCACCCACTCACTCACTCACCCACTCACTCACTCACCTACTCACTCACCCACTCACTCACTCACCCACTCACTCACCCACTCACCCACTCACTCACGCACCTACTCACTCACTGACCTACTCACTCACCCACTCACCCACTCACTCACTCACCCACCCACTCACCCACCCACTCACCCACCCACTCACTCACTCACTCACTCACCCACTCACCCACCCACCCACTCACTCACACACCCACTCACTCACACACCCACTCACCCACCCACCCACCCACCCACTCACTCACTCACCCACTCACCCACTCACTCACCCACTCACCCACTCACTCACCCACTCACTCACACACCCACTCACCCACTCACTCACCCACTCACTCACTCACACACTCACCTACTCACTCACCCACTCACTCACTCACCCACTCACTCACCCACTCACCCACTCACTCACGCACCTACTCACTCACTGACCTACTCACTCACCCACTCACCCACTCACTCACTCACCCACCCACTCACTCACCCACTCACTCACACACTCACTCACTCACACACTCACTCACCCACCCACACACTCACTCACCCACCCACTCACTCACTCACTCACCCACTCACTCACCCACTCACTCACTCACCCACCCACTCACTCACTCACCCACTCACTCACTCACCTACTCACTCACCCACTCACTCACCCACTCACCCACTCACTCACGCACCTACTCACTCACTGACCTACTCACTCACCCACTCACCCACTCACCCACTCACTCACTGACCTACTCACTCACCCACTCACCCACTCACTCACTCACCCACCCACTCACTCACCCACTCACTCACACACTCACTCACTCACACACTCACTCACCCACCCACACACTCACTCACCCACCCACTCACTCACTCACTCACCCACTCACTCACCCACTCACTCACTCACCCACTCACTCACTCACCCACTCACTCACTCACCTACTCACTCACCCACTCACTCACTCACCCACTCACTCACCCACTCACCCACTCACTCACGCACCTACTCACTCACTGACCTACTCACTCACCCACTCACCCACTCACTCACTCACCCACCCACTCACTCACCCACTCACTCACTCACCTACTCACTCACCCACTCACTCACTCACCCACTCACTCACTCACTCACCTACTCACTCACTCACTCACCCACCCACTCACTCACCCACCTACTCACTCACTCACTCACACACTCACTCACCCACCCACTCACTCACTCACCCACCCACTCACTCACTCACACACTCACTCACCACACCCACTCACTCACTCACCCACTCACCCACTCACTCACTCACCCACTCACTCACTCACTCACCCACCCACTCACTCACTCACACACTCACCCACTCACTCACTCACCCACTCACTCACTCACCCACCTACTCACTCACTCACTCACACACCACTCACCCCACCCACTCACTCACTCACCCACCCACTCACTCACTCACACACCCACTCACCAACCCACTCACTCACTCACCCACTCACCCACTCACTCACTCACCCACTCACTCACTCACCCACCCACTCACTCACTCACACACTCACTCACTCACCCACTCACTCACTCACCCACTCACTCACTCACTCACCCACCCACTCACTCACACACTCACTCACACACCCACTCACTCACTCACACACTCACTCACCCACTCACTCACTCACTCACCCACTCACTCACTCACCCACTCACTCACTCACTCACCCACCCACTCACTCACACACTCACTCACCCACTCACTCACTCACTCACTCACCCACCCACTCACTCACTCACTCACACACTCACTCACCCACCCACTCACCCACTCACTCACTCCACCCACTCACTCACTCACCCACCCACTCACTCACTCACCTACTCACTCACCCACTCACTCACATCACTCACACACTCACTCACACACCCACTCACTCACTCACTCACTCCACCCACCCACCACACCCACTCACCCACTCACTCACCCACCCACTCACCTACTCACTCACTCACCCACTCACCACCACCCACTCACTCACTCACACACTCACCCACCCACTCACCCACCCACTCACACACTCCACACTCCACCCACCCACTCACTCACTCACCCCCCTCACTCACTCACTCACCCACTCAATCACCCACCCACTCACTCACCCACCCACTCACTCACGCACCTACTCACTCACCCACTCACTCACCCACTCACTCACTCACCCACTCACTCACTCACGCACCTACTCACTCACCCACTCACCCACTCACTCACCCACTCACCCACTCACTCACCCACTCACCCACTCACTCACTCACCCACCCACCCACTCACCCACTCACTCACCCACCTACTCACTCACTCACCTACTCACCTCACCCACTCACGCACCTACTCACTCACTCACTCACCCACTCACTCGTTCAACCACTCACTCACCCACTCACTCACTCACCTACTCACTCACTCACTCACCCACTCACTCACCCACCCCCCACTCACTCCCCACTCACCCACTCACACCGTTCAACCACTCACTCACCCACTCCTCACTCACCTACTCACACTCACCCACCCACTCACTCACTCACACACTCACTCACCCACCCACCCACTCACCCACTCACTCCACGCACCTACTCACTCACCCACTCACCCACCCACACTCACCCACTCACCCACACCCACCCACTCACACTCACTCACCCCACTCACTACACACCCCCCTACTCACTCACCCACCCACTCACTCACTCACCCACTCACTCACCCACCCACTCACTCACTCACCCACTCACACACCCACCACACACTCACCCACCCACTCACTCACACACCCACTCACTCACTCACCCACTCACTCACCCACCCACTCAATCACCCACCCACTCACTCACTCACCCACTCACTCACTCACCCACTCACATCACTCACCCACTCACTCACTCACCCACTCACTCACCCACCTACTCACTCACACCCACCCACTCACTCACTCACCCACTCACTCACCCACCCACATCACTCACTCACCCACTCACACACCCACTCACTCACCCACCCACTCACTCACTCACCCACTCACTCACTCACCCACTCAATCACCCACCCACTCACCCACTCACTCACCCACCCACTCACTCACTCACTCACCCACCCACTCACTCACTCACTCACTCACTCACCCACCACTCACTCACTCACTCACCCACCCACTCACCCACTCACTCACCCACCCACTCACTCACTCACTCACTCACCCACCCACTCACCCACTCACTCACCCACCCACTCACTCACTCACTCACCCACCCACTCACTCACTCACTCACTCACCCACCCACTCACTCACTCACCCACTCACTCGTTCAACCACTCACTCACCCACTCACTCACTCACCCACCCACTCACTCACTCACACACTCACCCACCCACTCACTCACCCACCCACTCACTCACTCACACACTCACTCACCCACTCACTCACTCACCCACCCACTCACTCACTCACTCACCCACTCACTCACACACTCACTCACCCACCCACTCACTCACCCACTCACTCACTCACTCACACACCCACTCACCCACTCAACTCACCCACCCACTCACTCACTCACTCACCCACCCACTCACTCACGCACCTACTCACTCACTCACGCACCTACTCACACACTCACTCACCCACCCACCCACTCACTCACCCACTCACCCACTCACTCACACACCCACTCACCCACTCACTCACTCACTCACCCACCCACTCACTCACGCACCTACTCACACACTCACTCACCCACCCACTCACTCACCCACTCACCCACTCACTCACACACCCACTCACTCACTCACTCACCCACCCACTCACTCACCCACCCACCCACTCACTCACCCACTCACACACTCACTCACTCACCCACTCACCCACTCACCCACCCAACCACTCACTCACTCACCCACTCACTCACCCACTCACCCACCCACCCACTCACCCACTCACTCACTCACTCACTCACTCACTCACTCACCCACTCACTCACTCACCCACCCACCCACTCACTCACTCACTCACACACTCACTCACCCACCCACCCACCCACTCACCCACCCACCCACCCACCCACTCACCCACTCACCCACCCACTCACCCACCCACCCACTCACCCACCCACTCACCCACCCACCCACCCACCCACTCACCCACCCACCCACCCACTCACCAACTCTCTCCGCGCTGTGTACCAGGCGAGGTAGTCAACATCTCAGCATTGAACCCACGACCTCCTGTACACCAGGCGAGGTAGTCAACATCTCAGCATGGAACCCACGACCTCCTGCGTACCAGGCGAGGTAGTCAACATCTCACAATCGAACCCACAACCTCCTGCGTACCAGGCGAGGTAGTCAACATCTCACAATCGAACCCACGACCTCCTGCGCACCAGGCGAGGTAGTCAACATCTCAACATCGAACCCACGACCTCCTGTACACCAGGCGAGGTAGTCAACATCTCAGCATCGAACCCACGACCTCCTGTGCACCAGGCGAGGTAGTCAACATCTCAACATCGAACCCACGACCTCCTGTACACCAGGCGAGGTAGTCAACATCTCAACATCGAACCCACGACCTCCTGCGCACCAGGCGAGGTAGTCAACATCTCAACATCGAACCCACAACCTCCTGCGTACCAGGCGAGGTAGTCAACATCTCAACATCGAACCCACGACCTCCTGTACACCAGGCGAGGTAGTCAACATCTCAGCATTGAACCCACGACCTCCTGTACACCAGGCGAGGTAGTCAACATCTCACAATCGAACCCACGACCTCCTGCGTACCAGGCGAGGTAGTCAACATCTCACAGGGTCTGGGATTGAACCCACGACCTCCTGCAGACCAGGCGAGGTCGTCAACATCTCAGCATGGAACCCACGACCTCCTGCAGACCAGGCGAGGTAGTCAACATCTGCGTGTCTGCTGCTGTGTGTGTATCAGATGCATCTCTACTGGGTATGCGCTGACACTCGAGCCTTTGAATGGTTCGCTGACCTTCTGGTGAGGCTGGAAGAGCGGTTCGCTCACCTGGGCCTGCCTCACCTGCTCACCACTCACGTGCACCTCACACACTGGGACAGCACGCAGGTGAGCGCACTCACCACTCACTCACCACTCACTCACTCACTCGCTCAGTCACTCGCTCAGTCACTCGCTCGCTCAGTCACTCGCTCGCTCAGTCACTCACTCACTCACTCGCTCGCTCAGTCACTCGCTCAGTCACTCACTCACTCACTCGCTCAGTCACTCGCTCGCTCAGTCACTCACTCACACACTCGCTCAGTCACTCACTCAGTCACTCACCACTCACGTGCACCTCACACACTGGGACAGCACGCAGGTGAGCGCACTCACCACTCACTCACCACTCACTCACTCACTCGCTCACTCACTCACTCACTCACTCACTCGCTCACTCACTCACTCACTCACTCGCTCACTCAGTCACTCACTCACTCGCTCAGTCACTCGCTCAGTCACTCACTCGCTCAGTCACTCGCTCAGTCACTCGCTCAGTCACTCACTCACTCGCTCAGTCACCACTCAGTCACTCGCTCAGTCACTCACTCAGTCACTCACTCAGTCACTCACTCACTCACTCACTCACTCGCTCAGTCACCACTCACTCACTCGCTCAGTCACCACTCAGTCACTCGCTCAGTCACTCACTCAGTCACTCACTCAGTCACCACTCAGTCACTCGCTCGCTCACTCACTCACTCGCTCAGTCACTCAGTCACCACTCAGTCACCACTCAGTCACTCGCTCACTCACCACTCACTCAGTCACCACTCACCACTCACTCACCACTCACTCACCACTCACTCACCACTCACTCACTCACTCAGTCACTCGCTCACTCACCACTCAGTCACTCACCGCTCACCGCTCACTCACCCACTCACTCACTCACTCACCACTCACTCACCACTCAGTCACTCGCTCACTCACCACTCACTCACCACTCACTCACCACTCACTCACCACT